>NC_083463.1:22260639-22443139 GCF_030014155.1 Tachysurus vachellii | reverse complement strand
GTGGTTATATTGGTAGTGGGTTGTTGGAGATGGAGCTGCCAGGTAAGAGTAGGTGAGTTCAGAAAATGTCCAGGTACGGCCTGCAGAAAGAAGTTCGTCCTTATTCCCTCTGCATTTCTCTGACCATTACAGCATTCAGATGGCCTGGCCTTTACTGCACTAGCACTGCTAGATCTTGTAGATATTATTGTAAATAATAGTAATTTTTTTTATTTGTAATAGTAATTTAATTGTTATTAATGCAGTGGTGGCTGAATAGTCAAGGCTCTCGGGTACTGATCGAAAGGTTGGGTGTTCGAGCCCCAGCACAGGCAAGATGCCATTTCTGAGCCTGTGCTCTAATGTATGTGACAAATAAAAATGCTTCTACTTCTTCTTCAATAATACAGCTAGCCTGAATTAACTAGAGCTCATTGATATGGTTGCAGTGTGTGAGCCATGAGAACCTCTTTTTTTTATGTCAGCACAAAAGACTACAGAATGAAAAACAAGTCTTAATCCAGAATTTCCCTTATACATATTTAGAGTGTTCCTGTTCATCCTTACACTAATTGTTTCTCAGCATCACTATTTTATTTGCCTCTTCCCTTAGAAACACATCACATTTTTTGTCTAGCAAAGACTAGCCAAAAAAACTAGTATGGCACAATGTCACTAACCATTAAAAGCTTTCATTTCAAATAGGACAGAAAGTGAAAAAAGGTCAGGTCAGACAATTTTAGAGTTGCTATTCGCAACCTCTGTAAATAAAGAGTACATCTTTTGACCAGATGTAATTTAATTTTTGCAATTTGGACCCTTTTTCTGCCTGAACCTAGCTGACAGGTCTTTCACATTCAATTGAGTTTTAAACGTTCAATTATTTGGTGCCTGGATGTCTCTTGCCTGGTTCCTTTTTTTCTGATTTTCACATTTATTCTTATTGGACTGCCTCCTGGATGGAATATTAGCAGTAATTTCATGGTCTGTGGTATGATGGATTATGCTATCTGATATCTCCAGGAGAGGGAGAATTCTTCAGGTCAATCAATGTTTATTTTGTGAAAGGTCCAGGCAGAGAGTGAAAGGAGAGTTGATTGATGGATTTTGCACAGGCATTTTTATCTGTGAAAAAGATGACAGAGCTCTCTCTCTCTCTCTCTCTCTCTCTCTCTCTCTCTCTCTCTCTCTCTCACCTTCATCTGTCAACCATTTTTCATCAGATATAATCCAGATCTGAGTCTCTAAGATGTTATATAGTTGCTGTCAGTCTCTCACTCTGGACTTCCAGGCAGTGATGATAGTGCACTCTTTGAACTTGGCCCGTGTGTTTGCTTCAGTGGTGTGACTGCTGACTTTACGAGGAAGGAATATTTGTAGCTAGAGACAGCAAGGCTCCTGAAGGATATGATTTTGGTCTCTCTGTCAATACCTTTGCTGTAGCATCATATAGAAAGCCAGCAGTGATGGAGATGATGCCTCCAACAAAACTGCTAGACCCATTAACCATAACCAAGTAAATTCTTCTCACACCACTGTACCCTTTTAACCCTTAACTTGGTCCAACTAAATACTTTACAATCCTAAATATGGCAAAAGTTCTCTCTAAGGACTTTGTTCTTTACTGTTTCAGCATTATCTTAAGTTTTTAAACCTTATTCAACTCAGGTGCCAAACAAAGTACTTGCTCAAAATGTTTAAAAACAGCCTTTCCACAGTGAAACACCAAAGTTGCTTTGAATAAGTTTCTCTTCAATTTTAGGCAACACTTGCTGGTGCTGAGGATGATCCCTCCTGACAGTTTACGGGTACATAACATTACTGTAGATGCTACCAATTAGAAAGCATGATGTGGCTTAGAAATACACTCATTATGATAGTTTTAAGACTGAAAATGTCATGAATTGTTTTGCAAACAAATCTCAGTAAACAGTTCATCAAAATAGACTAAATATTAAAACTAGTTTCAATCTCCAGGTTACACAATTTATCTTTTTGACTATACAGTACACAGTTATACAAGATAAATTATTTATAATCACAATATCTGGTGTCACTTAGATGAAGATGGATTCTCTTTTGAGTCTGGTACCTCTGGATGCTTCCTCTTCATATCATCTCATCAGATTTTCCTTACCACCATTACCTCTGAGTTGCTCATTAGGGAAAATTATATATTTTAGTAAAGCTGCTTTGTGACAATTCCCATTGTTAAAAAAACTTTATACATACAGTTGAATTGAATTGAATAAGTCAAAAAAAAAGCTTTGTCCAGATTTTTTGTCTAAATTTGTCCAGAATGCAAAATACTGGTACAAACTGGTACAAAAATACTGGTGTAGCTACAACTGATGACCTTTAACCCAGTCCTAGAGTCCACATGAATAGCATTCACTAAATTCCAGGGGTTTCATTACCACGACGTAAAGTGGGCGTGCTTCTGGAGGTCTTGGAAAAACGCCTTCTTTCAAAAAAAAAAAAAGAGCATACCTACGATGGATAATGAAGGACAAAACAGTCATACAAGTATATTTTATATTTTATATCTATTATGCTTTATTATCTTACAGTTAAGCTATTTTCGAAAACAAATAAACAACCAAAAACTACGGTTAGGGTTTGATTATCAAATAGGCCACACCTTCCCGATGACGCAATATCTGTTACGCTGTTCTGAAATCCATGGAAATAAGTGCATCCCCCACAGGAACACATGATTTGCTGTAATTACAAAGAAAGAACAGTTTTGCCAGAATCTTGTAATCCTGCAGTCAAACACATGTTTCTTGTCAACCAGTATCAATATGTAATATTTTTACAATAACATTTTAATTTGACTTCTATAGTGTATCTCTAATGCAGTGTGGAAAAGCATGGTGTCTCAGCTTTGTTGCTTCTTTCCTCACAGCTCCAGGATTCCACAGTTGATCCTGTACAGGTACGACAGTGTAGGCTGGCTGCTTTTTAAACAGGAGTCAAGGCCATCAGCACATGCACATGGTCACAGCATTATCAGTCAGCCAATCAACTTCATTGTACCAAGCAAGCTGAAAGGACCTGTTTTTGCTCCATGTCTTCTGAAATAAATCAGTCTTAGGCATTGAGCTGTTATTTTATCTCATTCTCAATACCTCCTCATTCTCAGTCACAAAAAGAGACACAGGAGAATACAGGTGTAGGTTAACTTGATATTAAATCAAAACAGCAAACAGTCCATAAAACTAAGCAGCCTCACAAACAGTGAACATGCTCAAGTCAGGTGATCAGCAAACAGTATATCTGGCAGAGTCAACATTGTAAACCAAAACAAGAAAACTAACAAAATAAAGAACACTAGAGAAACTGAACTTATACTTCTCAGTATGGCTGAAACTAAAACGGGTTTACAAAGATGTGCAGTGTGAGTGAGGCATTAATATCAGGTGAGGTGCAATCAGAAATCCAGTTGGTGTGGGAAGTGAAGTCTGGTGCTGCCATGTTTGTAGGCCACAATGTGCGATGGGAAATAGATTGACCATTGATTGGCTTGATTGGCTTGACCTGACAAACATCAAAATACTTCCAAAATCAAGTCAATAAAATGAGTCATTTCTGCCATGTTGCACTAAAAAGCAACTAAGCAATTAGGTAAACAGTCTAAATTTCTATTGACTACCAGCTAGGTCTTACACTTGAAATAGTTATGCCTGGGTGATAATAAACCCAGGGCAAATGGAATCCTGGATTATCTTGTTTCACTTTGCTCATACTTTACCCAGGGTTAATAAATAATTCCGGCTATTCATAATCTCATATTTGTACATTCATAATCCTATTTCATAATCCATAATCCCATCATAATCATATTTGAAGCATCAACAACCATGATTGGATTTATATAATTGGGCCACTTTTCCTATGCTTTCACATCAGTAAGAAAAATAGGCTTGACCCTTGGCCTAATCTTTAAGAACTGCATTTAAAATTATTAGCAGTTATTATTACAGTTATTGAGCTAACTTAAACAGTACACTTAAACTGTAAATTGAGCACCAAAATGCAACTTTTTTTTGTCATCTTGTGAGTCGTACTGCTCAATGTTTGGATGGGTTTTTTTTAAGTTGTCTAGCTGAATGCTATTAAGTATCACTCTGAGTAGTACCCAGAAACAAATATGCACATTTGAATGTATAATAGAAAATTCCCAGTTGATCAGCAAGTTATGTGTATTAAATTGTTGTGCAAATTGTAGACTATTGTACTTATACATGCATAAAAATATGTGCAACTTGCTTAAATTAGTAAGAAATGCAAGTAATTATTCTAACTGATCTGAAACTAATTGTGAGATTTGAACTTATTGTTTTAAGAAAAATAAATCCTAACACCCCTAATCCCACTTCTATAACCCTTACCTAACCACATAACCTGCTAAACACTAACCCTAAACCCCCACCAATCCTCTAACCCCAGCCCTCTAACCTCCCAATCCTCTAACCCCAGTTCCCTAACCCTTTAACCTAACACCCTAACTCTTAACCATAATCCCCCTAAACACACTAACCGTAACTCCTTATCATCAACCCACCAATCCTTACCCAAATTCTAACTTTAAAACCATAACTCTCTAACCCCTAACTCTATCACTAATCCCTAACTCTAATAGCTGGCACTTGCAATCACAGACAGATGGGAAATGGAAAATGGGTTGTGAATCTCGCCAAAATGCTTGATCATATGTTACGCTTGTTCATCATGTAATATATGTAGAATTGGCAAAAGGGGACAGGAAACCTAAACGCGTTTTCTCGTCAGTTGAGAGTTTGGTGTCATGGTTCGGTGTCATGGTTCATGTTAGTTTTAGCTCTCTGGCTGATATGTTGTTTAATATTTTTGTTTCCATTTTAATTGAAGGTATTTCTTTGAGACTGATATTATTTCATGTCAGTGTGATTGTGTTGTTTGTAACACTTGTTAAATATAATTGTAACTTGAACACAGCAGGAGAATTTTTTCCATGTGCAGTTGCATCGTGTGCAACATGTTCTAAGTAGAAATGCTTATTTATTTATTTATTTATTTATTTATTTATTTATTCCTTTTTTATTTATGCTTCAATATAGGAATTTGTTGTCAGGAAAGAGACAAGCTGCATGGGAGTTCTAATTATTTATAGGCAAACAGCTCAAGAAAATGTAAGCATAAACAGCTCGAAAGGCTTGGTAACAACAACTCAACAGAACTGACATATAATTTGCAACATGAAGACTTTATACATTGTGGTTGTGAGTGTTTGGTGATTGAAAACAGGTGAGAGTAATCAAAATGAAGGCGATTGTGAGCATGGGAGTCTATGTGCTGTGTATTGAAGTGTGTGGAAAATAGAGTTTGAGGAATTAGTGTTTTTGACACTTTGACCAGGGAGGCAGTAATTTTATCTGTTGGGTACAATTCTTTGAAGGAAAGTGTTAATTAATACACATTGGGGTGAAGTTTGTTACCAAAGAGATTTTGGTTTTATCGTTTTTTTTTTATTTTAACATTTTATCTGTTGCGGTGTTTCCTACTATATTCTAGTAAACTCACTCACACTCAAAACTTTTAAGGAGATCAACATGTCATCTGAAATATACCTGCTGAAAAAGTCAGATGGGTTTACACATGCACTGAAAAAATCTCAGCTTTTTCAGAATACAGAGTCTGATCATTCCCTTCTCGTTCACAGTGTCAGAGTTGGTCCTCCAATCCAACTCCAGTCCAATTGGACACCCAAATGTCGTCAACAATTCTATCCTCTTCACCCATGATGTTTAAGGACCTGGTCACTGTTCTCATCCTTCAAACATCAACCACCATCGGCTTGACCTTGTTTATATTAAGGAGCAGTTGTTCAGGATCTGGGTTTGTGGTGACCCTGACCAGGATAAAGCACTTCCTAAAGATGAATGGCTGAATGGTGTGGCGTTGACGTTGCATATTTAGTTAGAATAGAAGTCAATGTTACTTCTCTGCTCTCACCGAATATAAAATATAATTAAATTTATATATATATATATATATATATATATATATATATATATATATATATATATATATATCCGTGTGTGAGTATACTGTATCTTGATGCTTTTCATCTTGATATATAATTATAGGATCCTTATCCATTAACATGTAAGTTGTGATCAAGTGTAAAGAAACATTTCCCTTTCTCTAAGGAAGCAGATGTGTTCTAGTATACAATCTCTAGGGAAAGAAGGCTTTCCCGTGAGAAATATGTGTACATCAGCTTAGCTATACATCTGGCATCTCTATTTCCATTCAACCCAGATTCAGAGTAACCCCCCACTAGTGCATCAAAGAACTGGGATGAAATGTGTGTTGTATGTAAAGAAATTTGCAACAATGAGCATCTTTCATCCTCTTTTTCTCTCTCTCATCTTACAATATTAGACCCCGTATCACTCAATCAAAATGTATTGGATATGGATTTTTTAAACCGAAAGAGTGATCAGAGTAATGGAAGGCTACATGTGTTTATATTTCAAACATAAAGTCCACCAAGTCTCTCTCTCTCTCTCTCTCTCTCTCTCTCTCTACCATTTCTCCAATGTCCCAAACAGCTGTTTCTGATCATTCTGCAACACTAACGGTTGTTCTAACAAAGAAAAGGGTCTCCTCATTGTGAGAAGCTTTTTTACATTTTCCATGTGCTCACATTTTTTGGGGCGTATAAAATGACATAACCCCTATTCCCAATACCTATCAAACACCGCAGTCACCTGTTACATGAATAGACTACTGAAATAATTTAGGTTTACTTTATGGAGATGTGGAAGGCTTCGATTTCTTTTTCTTTTTTTTTTTATTCATTTACAGCAGTTCAAAGTGCTCCCCTTAGCCATGGAAAATATTCTTGCCGTGATTTATGTTTCCACTAGGATGGTATAAATGTTCCATGTGAAGTATCCCATTCTTGCAAAGCAAGGGAGGTTTTCATGATTTACAAAACCAAGTGTTCAGCCATGTTTTTATTAGGTTGTAAATAGCTAGTGATAGAAAAGATATGTGTGTTAAAAAGCTCCATTTTTAAATTACATGTACGACTGCTGTGATTTTACAGTACAGATTTATGCATGGCTCCTTAACATACTCATGAAGAGAAGATTATGGGTGTGTCTCATTTGGCTCCCTAGCTAGTTGTGAATCAGTCTATTGCGTAAGGATGGAGATGAATTTCCAGCAACTACACACTCACATTGGAAATCATCACCAGTCGCATTTACAGTATAACATTCATGACCGATTATCTTTCTGACATATTTGTTTTACCAAGTATGTCAACAGAATCATAGTCTAGCTAGTGTATGTCTAGTGATGCAAATCATTAGACTCAAGCAAACCATACATAGAACATCAAATAAGATTAAAAATCACAAACGTTATCATTTGAGAGCTACAACAACAAGCTACTTTCGTTTGGAGACAAAAAAGGCGGAGAATTAATTTTTTCAAGCTGACAGGCTACAGAAAATTTTACATCATTTTCACATAGTAAGAATCAATGCTCCCTGGGTGATTTGGTGCATTGTGGGATTTTTTCAGGAAGCAAATGAATCTAACTTGAAAGATTTTGCAAAATGGTCGACTCTCTGGTCGGTGCAATGAGTACTGAACTAGTGTGCTAATTAAGAAACTCTATTAGCTCTGACCTAGAATGATATACTTTAAGTAAGTAAGTAAGTAAGTAAGTAAGTAAGTTTATTTATAGAGCACATTTAAATTCAGCTTACACTGACCAAAGTGTTGTACAAAACACAAAAAAATTACAATACATAATAAAATTACCTTATCCAACAACAAGAATAAAAGAACAAAGATATAAAAGGAGGTAATAAGTTAACAATAAAAAGTAATTACAGGTTAAGAGGATGGGAAAGCAAACAAATATAAATAAAATTTTATATAGGCTGCTGTAACTCTAATTTTATTTTAACACATGAGGTTTGACTTTCAAACTTATCAAGCAAAACGTCTTGGTTTCTGTAACAGGTTTGCACTGCCTGGGTCTGTTCTTCATTCTAGTTATATAAAGATGAATTTTCTAACAGTACCTTGTCTTTGGTTTCTCCTTACACAACACAATCTGACATGAGTGTTTGACATTTTCTCAGCATGCACTTGTGCTTCAGCTACAGAAGACCAAAGATATGGGTTTGATTGCCACAAAGAGGACACGAGGAGGACTAATGCCTCACAACAGCAAGGGTGATCAAAACTATAACTGGATTCCAAAGTTTCCAAAGCTATAACTGAATTCTTCCACATTTGAGAGGTTTTTAGATTTTCATTTATAAGGGACTGACTAGACATGGTCTTTTATGTATATAACATGCATATAGTAGACATGATCTTATATATCTTATATTTATACACATACATACATGTGTGTAATGAATGGTGTTTCAGTGATGATTCAAAGTAATAATAGAACATTGTCTATTCTCACTAGACCATACTGATCTCAAGAGTTTTATGTGAGATCAGTATTAACAGATAAACATTACATTAATATGAACTTTTGAGCGCTGTGACTCAAAAGATAATTAATCAGAAGCCTGAAAGCTCAGAAGCTAGTCGATAGCTGAAAAGAATGTATAACGTCACTGTCTGCATTTAAGCCTATTTGCCAAATGCCACAATATGGAATTTGCGCCTGCTTTGGCTGTGCCAAACATGAAACGTGCCAAATATTTTCAATGTTCATGTTCACCACTGAATTTCTTTTTTCAGATGTCATGTCACACTCCACAGTGGTGGTTAATATGAAAGTAGACACTAGATTTAAGAATCCATAGTGTTTCTGAAGTATTTCTTTTTTCCCGTAAGACAATGAATAATGCAATGCAAATGGTGATATCAATCGTTTTCTTCTGTTTGAGATGCCCCAAATTGCTTGTTCATATAACATTTGAAGCCATTATGTTCAACCAGAGGTAAAAACGTCTCACACTGAAAGAAAACAAATTTCATATCAGACTTGCAGAGATAAAATTGAATGATGAATTAGTTTATACTGAATAAAAATATCTAAATCAATTTCCATTCTTTCCAATAAAACATTTCCCCACTGTTTATCTCTTCTACAGTTCTTCCAGATGTTCTAGATGATTAGATGTCAGAGTTCTGATCAATTATTTGCACTGCACTCATCTACAAAGGCATCATCTGTTATTCACAGGATCACAAATGATAGCAACTTAACTACAATCTATGGGAAATGCACACAGTAATAGAAGTAGAAACAATTATTTGGTGATCGACAAAATTGTTCTATTCTATTCATCATGTTATAGAATGCTTGGTATCACTGCAAAAACCATAAAATGGTTTTGTTAAAAAAAAAACTTGAAATAGTAAATATGGGGTCAATGTTAACTTTGGGTTAATTCATCCTGGCTATTCATAATATCTGATGTTTCACACTATACATTTATAAACCCTGGGTTAACCTTTGTGTATATTTGTGGTATCAAAAGGTATAATGAATACAGTAAAGCATGCATCTGCTTTAAATAATTGGGAGTGCTGTGTATAGTATCACTTGGGAACCATGGTAGTGGCTTTAAACTGCTATTGCTACTGTTGGTTTTGTATTTAGGTCTCCATCACTGAACATCTAATAATGTAGTAAAGCTCTAATAACTTCAGAAATTACACTAATGATCATACTTAGATGTCAGGATCTAGCCCGGAATTTTTGCCATGTGTTTTTGTTTACGTTTTGTGTTCACGTGTCTGCCCTGCCCTTGTCTAATTCCTTCCCACCTCAGCACACCTGTTCCTTATGCATCTAATTGTCTTCACTATTTATGCTTGCCTTTGGCAGCGCGGAATCCTTGTCTTTGTTTTGTCTTTGTATTGTCTTTGTGTGCTTTGTCTTGGTTTCTGAGTTTTGGTTTTCTTTTTCCCCAGTGTTTCCCTGTTTGGTTTGTGTTGTGTTTTTATGTTATGTTTAATAAATCATGTTTTTATCTTATCCCTGCATATGGGTCTGTATTTTATCCCTGAAGACTCCCCCGTTTTTCTGACAGAAGGATTACGCCACTCTCAGGCCCAGCGGGATAGCTTCTAGTTATTGCTCTAAAGCTCCTGGTTACACAATTCTATTTGACTATACACCATTCTAGAAAGTAAATTATTCGTGAAACACACTGTACAGTGTCACCCAGATGAGGATGGGTTCCCTTTAGAGTCTGCTTCCTCTCAAACTAATAATAACTAAAATAATAACTCATTTTTTTTTTTTACTTTTTATTCATTTTATTCTGAATATTTATATTCATGTAAAGCTGTGTTTTGATTTTAAAAAACAGCTTTTTTTCATCTGTTGTTAAAAGTGCTACACAAATAAAATTGAATCAAATTGAATTGAAAAATGTTACCAAGTATATCCTTCTTAGCTGTTTTAAGCTACCTATGATGCATAAAAACAAGAAGACAAGTTCAGTGGTAGGCATTATGTTTCACAGCTTTGTAATGCCTTTTTTAAGTTTGTGTAGTTGATCAGGTGCACATTCTGTAAAATTCCTGACTGTCCTCCAGTTTGTCTTTATTTTTCTTACCTGAACTGTAAACAAATAAATGTCTCCTCTTCACTCCAACTCCACTTTAATTCCCTCAAATGCTGCAACTACTGTTTACACAAAGACTTTTGTGACTAGACAAAGTACAAAATATGTGATATGACGCACACACTAATCAATTTCTGATTGTTTGTTGCTAATAATCTAGCTGTAACATCCTAACACCGCATCGTTTCACACCGTACATGTAACTCAACATGGGGATAACACCAAAAAATGCAGAGCTAATCCTGCTTCAGAGCAGAATTTCATAACCCCGGGTAGAAATGATATTCAGGGAAGGAACATGGGAAAAAACATTCTGTCTATGGGTTTAATAAATAAGAAAGTAAGAAATGTATTTTTAGTTTGCGGTGTAATTTGTATCTACAATATGATTGTCTTGTGTCTGTTAAAAATCCAAAATTATGATAACCAGATCACCCAGTGTTTTCTGTGTTCCTTCCAATATAGAGGACTTGTGTGATATTTGCCTGTCTGCTTTCAACCTGTTTGTTCCAGTATCCAACTGAATTGAAGCAGAAAACTAAACTAAAAATGATTACTAAGAGAGTTTTTGTTTGAATGAACAGTGATACCACTGTCCCTTGGCATTCATTTATCTGTTTCCATTGACAACATCCAAGATCTGACCCAGCATTCTTTTTGCAAACTGATCTTCAAAATAACAAGTCAGCATTTGAATGGGTTTGAATGGCCCGCTGCATGTGCCGTCTCTTTGCTTGTTCATCAAAAAAGTTTAGCTTGATGTAATTTGAAACTGCTCCAAATCTCTGCTCCTGACCAGAGTTCTATAGTCTTTTTTTTTTTTTTTCAAAAAAGTAGACTTTTGTGGTAAATGATGACAGCGTCTACTTTTTTCTCTCTTCTTCCTCCTTTTGACATTTTTGATGGCCAATTATATTTAATAAACAGCTTTGGTGTGGAAATAAATCAATTTTAGGACAGCCTAATCCTTAACTGCAGCAGACTGTGAAGCCACAGAGAAACTTCTGGAGAAACAGCTGAAATGGCCCATAATGGAACACATATGTCACACAGTGAATGCTTCTGGAAACTTTATACCTAGTACGACCTAGCTTCAGGTATGGAAAGATTGATGAAGGAAAATCCTCACTGCCTAGAAGACTTTTAATTTATTTATCCATGATGATAGTGGCAAGGTTGCTGTATTTCTATATGTACTCTATGCTCTGCATGTCCTCTAATGACCCCATCCTCTCCATCTCAAAACAGTTCTCTCAGAGCTCTCTTCAACTGCATGGTTGATGTCATGTGGGGAGAATAGTTTACAAACTGTTGGGTCAAAGGTTTAACTGGAAAAACCCCGAAGTCTGGGCTTGGTACTGGCTAAAATATTTTGAAGAGTCCCAGTAGCACCATCTGTCTTCTGTTTGATTGGAGGACAGATGCAGAAGATGCTGTTCATGCAAGTCATTGTTTTGGATCTGTGTATGTGCTCCCAATATACTATTAATTGTTGGCTCAAACTAAAAGACTTTATTAGCATTTGTTCATTTTTATGACTAAAATTTTCAATCTAAAGTTACTTACAGAAGATATGTTTGCTGGTTGTAGGACTAATGCTACACAGTTTGTTAATGAATTTAATAGAAGTAAAATATCATGTATCGTGTGTTTTTATATTTAACATTTCCACAGCTCTATAGCTCAGGGGCACTGTACATCTTTACAACCCAAGCTAATAAACACTGTTAGGAGAACACTAATAAACAACAACAAACAAACAACAGAAAATAAACAGAATTGACAAAAAAAAAAATCATTACAGGCAGACAGGGACAAAAACAAAACATGGAGGGACATTAAGACAAACAAAAAAAATGATATCAATATTTTAACTGTTATCGAAGTGCTGAAAAAAATAAATTGAGGATTTCATACAAACCTTTGCTGACTGCTTTCACTTAGGTAGAGTCAGGGATTCTTATCCTGAAGTTCGACACTGAGTTTCAAGAGAGCATTGGACTGATGTAGTATACAGTTGTGGGTCTAAATACTATATTGAAAAAGACATTATGTAATTAATTTTTAAGTAGAAATAAGCGAAGATACAGTAACATCGGACAATTACGCAAGTGGTTTCAACATTACACATTTGGACACTACTATAATGATCTTTCTGCATGTAATTCACATAAGATTTTGTTTTGTTTTCTTTTCCTTCCCATTCCTCTTAACCTATTAATCAATTTTTTTCATTTACAGCCAAGTGCAATAGAGACTTGACTCCATGTCCAATGGCCTAATAATGTGCATCTCTGTTTGTGTCTACTTGGATGTGCATCTCTAAGCAACAGTGGATATGTTTCATTACACCAGAGCATAATCCAGGAGGTTAATGAGTATGAATTGACCATCAGGACTTTTCTTACTGTGTTCCACTTGCTTTTATGCCAGACTGGTTTTAGACAGTAAAAGCTCTTTAAAGACTGTGGAGAAAAAAAAAAACTAAACCACTGCCAAGCATCCAATGGCAATTGTACAGCACATGTACCACAAACCTCATACTGTACAGTTTTACTTGCCAAGATTGCGCTAAAGCAAGCAAACTTAAATTGTTCTTTATTGACAGGGTCAAAGATAGATGAATAAGGTTGTGAGGGAAAAGAACACATGAAAATGTTCATCTGAAAATGTTTGGAATCTGATTTTATATTACCTGTATGCAAGAATTATGTTTTACAGTAACAATAAATTAATTATTTTACTAAATACAAAGTACTGTAAAATATCATGAAGTACATTAGGCTATACATTGAAAATACCATCTGTAATCATTCACTTTCAGTAATCTTCAGTAAACTTTCATGGTTTTCCTGATATATACAATATGGACAAAAATATTGATACACACCTCTTAACTAATATATGTTTCAATCAGATCCGTTGCCACAGCTGTATAAAATCAAGGATCTAGTCATGCAGTCTGAATTTACAAACATTTGTGAAAAAATGGGTTGTTCTGAAGAGCTCAGTGAATTCAAGCATAGTAATAAATAGAATGCCATCTATGCAATAGATGCCATCAAGACAGTCCACAGTCAAATGTACAGTAAGTGGTATTATTGGAAAGTGGAAACATTTAAGGGCAGCAGCAGCTCAGCCATGAAGCAGAAGACCACATAAAGTCACAGAGCTGGGTATCCAAGTGCTGAGAAGCATGGTATGTAAAAGTCACTGATTCCATTGCTGAAGAGTTCCAAACTTACACTGCCATTTATATAAGCACAAAAACATAAGGAAGGCACTTCATGGTATTCCATGGGTTCCATGGGTTTCCATGGCCGCATACAAGCTTCTCAACGCTATGGACAATGGCTCTTTTTTATTCCATTATGAATACGGCCCAGCATAAAGTTAAGTCCATAATGACATGGTTGGATGAGTTTTTGGTGTGGAAGAACTTGACTGGCCTACACAGAGCACTGCAATCCACCCCATAAAACACCTTTGGGATGAACTGGAATTGAGATTGCATGGCAGCCTTCTTGTCCAACCTAACATCAGTGCCTGACTTCACAAACAAATAGTGTACTGAATAAATGGGTAAAAATTCCCAAGGAAACACTTCAAAAACCTGTAAAATGCCTGCCCAGAAGAGTGGAAGATGTTACAGCTGCAAAGGGGGTCTATATTAATGTCCATGTATTTAGAATTTGATGTCAAGTCAAATCAAGTCAAGAAGCTTTTATTGTCAATTGAAGCATATATTAGCTGACACAGTAAACAGTGAAATTAAACAATTTTTCTCCATGACCATGGTGCTACATGAAACAACATAAAGCTACATAAAACAACACAGAATGTGCAACAGTGTGGGACAGTAAACAGTGCAAACAGACAATACAAAACAATAAAATACAAGACGAATACATGAAATAGTTCTGATCAGTGTGCATACTGTATATTATAAAGTATATTGTGCTACTAAAGCAATGTAAACATATTCAAACTTATGTAGTAGCAGCAGTTTAATGAGATATATAGAAATGTGGAGTGCAAAGCAGCAATGTGGTGTGTATAAATGGCAATTGAGTGATTAGTGTAGCTTACACATTTGGGTGTCAGTGTGTGTCTGGTATGGTTCAGTTCTGATGTCTTTACACTCACTATGTATGGATGGATGGATGGATGGATGGATGGATGGATGGATGAGGAAGAAGCAAGGCCTAATTCGTCAGAAGCACCTTTAACAGGAATGTATAAATCAGCCAGCAAGCCCACACGCTCTTAAGTGAGTGTGCACCTGTATTGTGTCCAAAATGTCGTTTACTCTATATTAATTTCTTGTTTTAAAAATTAATATATAAAAGCAATATCAAATAAGCAAGACTACAGTTTATCTAAAGAGTTATAGTGAATGTATGATATTGAGTATACAGTAACTGCACTTTTGCTTGTCTGATATTTCTTAATTATACATTTATGGAATGGTCTAGCTTAGAATTTTTCAGTGTTAGAAAAGTCATATGCAGATTAGTTTGTGTTTTGATTATCTAATAACCTGCCATAGTCCTGGGCCATTTTTGTTTGAGACATGTGTTTCACATGTACAGTGCACAAATAATAAAGCAATACTTGAACAACAATCATGCCTTGGCTGATCACATGTGTTGCAAGAAGAGGGAAATTTATTCATAGGGCTTTTCCCAAAACCACTCCTTTCATTTGTGCTTCATTTGAGTTCTCTGAATTGGTAGTGTTCCTCTTTCAAATGAGATGCTAGACCACCACAAACTTACACCCTAAATTGGATAATAATAATCAAAGGTTACTGGAAGTTGTAGCAGCATAAATACTGCACACAACTGTGTCCAAATGTTTGCTTACCACTATAAATGAGGAATCCATCAAAGCCCAGCTGGTGCCATTTAACTATTCAGAGGTTTGGGTATAGTTTGTACGTGTCTTCTGACAGGCAAATCTCTCAAAAGAAAAGTGCTCTAAACTACAGTATTTTGCTTTTATTTGTTGGAAATAGAAGTTAGAGATATATTTCAACCACATCTAACAAGATCCTCAGTAAATCCTAACACAAGGATAGCCGCAAGAATAGACTTAGGTTGTGGTAGAATGTTATGTTAAAATTGAGTTTGGTAGGTTTGATAGTGTCAACTACAGAATTATTGGCTCCCCTCTTAATTAAAAAAGAATATATAAATGGGGCACATTATGTATCACAATAAGCATATGGTGAGTGAGTTAGCTATTAGAATTACTCTCACTCACTCACTCACTCTCTCACTCATTTTCTACTGCTTATCCGAACTACCTCGGGTCACGGGGAGCCTGTGCCTCAGGCGTCACTGGGCATCAAGGCAGGATACACCCTGGACGGAGTGCCAACCCATCGCAGGGCACACACACACACACTCTCATTCACTCACGCACTCACACACTACGGACAATTTTCCAGAGATGCCAATCAACCTACCATGCATGTCTTTGGACCGGGGGAGGAAACCGGAGTACCCGGAGGAAACCCCCAAGGCACGGGGAGAACATGCAAACTCCACACACACAAGGCGGAGGTGGAAATCGAACCCCCAGCCCTGGATGTGTGAGGCGAACGTGCTAACCACTAAGCCACCGTGCCCCCCGCTATTAGAATTAGAGTTAGAGTTAACTTTAGTTAAATGCATGAACAGAGACAAAGAGAAATGGCTGAGTATATGATCAGGTAGCATGTTGTGCTTCTTACTTATATTTACATTTACATTTACAGCATTTGGCAGACGCCAATTGCTTCATTCTGTCAGTGATGGAGGCTATGATGTATGATGTACTGTAATAGATATTAGTCTAGTCTGGCCAGTATCTACATTGTTTCTAGATGTGTTTACTTGTGAGATGGCTACATAGGTTGACTTTGAGCTGTACTACATATCAGTGAATCTGTTGGATATTTTAAAGTCAATAAAGTGTACAAGTCATGTACATAATGAGTACTTTAGGCATCTATATACAGTGAAGTTCTTGTGCTACAGCTGCACATTTCTACTCAGACACAGTGCAAAACAGTAATGTACATTTACAGTATTTAGCAGACACCCTGATCCAGAGCATCTTACATCAATATCAATTATACAGTTAAGTAGTTAAGGGTTCACTACTGAGCTACTACTTCCTGTAAGTCAGCTTTTATGCTGTACAAGTAGCAAACTGTAAACATGGATCAGAGACAAAAGACTAATAAATTATAGTAAACTTTATAGTAAACTGTTTCAAATCTGGGGATTTTTGGTTACTGAACATAATACATCTGCTGGGAAATTATAAATGAACATCTAACAATATCTGCTTGTCCCAGGTACCCAAGCTAGTTATTAGTTTAAGTTTAATAATTGCATTGAGACATTGCAATTGGATATTGTTTTGGATAGTTATTTTTCAGTAATCAATGCAATTTATAAAGTGTACGTATGGTTTTAATGTTTAATTTGTATAGCTTTGCAATTTCACTCTAATTTCATATAAAATGCACAAAAAATACAAATAAAAAAACATAAAATATTGCTTAAGCTGTCATCATTGATGAAGAATAACTCTCTCTTCCTGTATGAAACAGTTTTGTCTTTGAGCAGCTCCTTCAGTGACAGACTGTACTGTATATATTTGTACTATGTTTCTACTTTATATTTGCATTTTTTTTTCTTTGTTGCTGAAACATAGAAATTTCCCCACTGTGGGACGAATAAAGGTATTATATCTTATCTTATCTTATCTTATCTTATCTTATCTTATCTTATCGTGTTATATTGGCATATAATGCACAGCCATTAAAAAAGCAAAATTAAAAAACCTTTAGTCCCTTAATTACTCTAGTTTAATCATTTGTGTCTGTTGGAAATTTTAGCATCTGCAGCTCACCAATTTGACTTTACCACAGATGTTATGGTTCAGTGACTTTGCCATATGGTCGCATGCTTTACATTTAACAGCACATGGGAACGATTTGGAATCGATTTGTATAAGGAAGAATTAAAGACTTCCTGTACTGAAAAGCTAATTGTTTATTGTCAATGACTCATATGGAGTCTTGTGTACACTTAAAATTTTAAATAATGAAAATTAAAATGTCAGACTCTATAAGTAAATATAATGAAAATAATCTGCATAGCACCCTAAATGCTACAAAATATGTGTCATGAAACATTTATGCAGCTTCATACATGAAGGAATATGTGTAGAAGGTATTTAATTTGCAGCTATGAAGAGATTTCCAGTGTTCAAGAGCTTATGCAAGGTAAAGTATGTAGAGATATACCTATATCTCTGGCTGCATAAACAAAACAAAAACATCATTCATCGTATGTAATTGCACTATCATAGGAGGGCAATTCCAAGTAAAACCTGAGCAATTCAGTTTCCTTTTATTTGTTTAGTGCTTTAAACACTGATACTGTTGCAAAGCAACTTGCCAGAATCCTAACAAACAAACAAACAGACTAACAAACAAAACAGAGGTGATGGTGGCAAGTGAAAAGACTGCATGAGAAAGAATCCTTGAGATGGCACCAAACATTTACAGGACTTCATATGCTTGCTAACTTAGAAAACCATTCAGAGTGGCCTACAGGCATTTTTTTAGGAGCTGCAAAAGAAACCCATGATGACATGAGGAGAACATGAAAATCTCTTCACAGACAGGAACTGACAATAAAACAACCATAGAGCCTTAAGCTATGAGACACCAACAGTGACATTATGCCAAACCACAGCCAGACACAGCAATGGAGGACCCAGGGCCAGGCAAATTGTTAAAGAATTTCACCACCCAGGTCCTGAGGACCAACACAGTGAGAATTATAGGGAGTGTTTCTACCTTTAGGTAATCTGCCAACTGAATGAATGCACCTACTGTAACAGGACATCAATCTATTCAGTTTTGATACGAGCATTGATGACAAAAGTGACAACAGGTGCATTCATACATGCTGTGGCAAGGTTTGGTGTGTCATACAGCACAGTTTCAGGAGCATGGAGGATATACTAGGATATGGGCGATTACACATGGAGAACTGGACTGTGTGAGGGTAACAACCAAGTAGCAGGATGGGTATCTGCAACTTTGTGCAATAGGGGACAGGAAGGGCACTGCCAGAGCCCTACAAAATGACCTCCTGCAGGCTACTGTTGTACATGTTTCTGACTACGCTGTCAAAAACAGACTCCATGAGGGTGGTATAAGGGTCTGACATCCTCTAGTGGGACTTGTGCTCACAGCCCAGCACCAAGCAGCCTGATTGGCATTTGCCGGAGAATACTCGAATTGGCAAGTCCACCACTGATGCCATGTAATCTTCACGGATGAGAGCAATTTCAGACTGAGCACATGTGACAGACATGAAAGAGTCTAGAGATGCCGTGGGGAATGCTATTCTGCCTGCAAAATCATCCATCATGATTGGTTTCGCGGTGGGTCAGTGATGGTCTGGGGAGGAATATTCTTGAAGGGTTGCATAGACATCCACATGCCCAGCCATGCGCAAACAGACACACCTTCTCATGGTCATTCATGCCTAGGGGTAACTACAAGTCACTAATTCATATAACTGCATGTTTTAGGAAGTGGGAAGACCCTCAAGTAAATCCACAAAGAGAAGAGAAGAACATTCCACACACAGGTATCATGGAAACACTCTATGCTGTACTACTGTTCCAACCTTAAACAATGACTTAAATGCATATCATCCTTAACTGTCTCCCAAATGATGTATGGTACCATACTCTATGCACATACACTATGCACTACGTACCCCACTAGTAGTCTAGAGTACGAATTCAAAAGAGTAGTATTTTCTTAAATGAAACAGTAAAGATATTTATTATCTGGAAACATAAGAAATTGGAAGGTCGATGGCAAATGATTTAGCAGAATACAGTGAATTTTTTTATCTCATCCAGTGTCAGCACTTGATAACCCCACCTCCTCCTAGTAGCCCCACCCCTCTTCCACTACGTAAGCAAATCTAAGACTGTTGAGTGCCTGAAGTGTTCACATTTTGATTTTTTCAGTTTAATAGGTTTATTATCCAGGTACATGAAATGCACTTCTTCACACACAATTTATACTACAAAATAACATGGAATGGTGTATAAGTATTCTTCATAAGGGGGATTTGATGTCATTTGGGGTGCAACCTCTAGTTTGCAAGGGGGCATGCCTACCTTTTTCAAACTGTTATTTAATGACCTAAAAATGTTTATTTTTCAAATTACTGGTATCAATGTTACTGTAGTTCAATGTTCAATTCAATTCAATTCAATGTTACTCAATTTACTTGCCTTCCTATTCAGTGTAATTTCATTGGATCACAGCAAAGTGCTCTAACTGTTAGAATGTGCAAAGGGTCCAGCTGGCTGTACATGAATATTGTAATTAATTTTAGCACTTGACTGTTCATTAAATAACATTCACTCTCTTGCTATTTATGAGGTAATAAAATGAGATTGTAACCATGCATAGAACACAAAGAGACTGTGAATGCAGAAAGTAAGATAGAGAAGATCTCCTCATGCATCTGGTATGTTGTTTGTTTTTGCACTTGGATTAAGCGTGCTGGAGAGAGTCGCTATCTCCATTCCCATCTGCAGGAACAAAGCAGAGGCCTTGCCTTATTGGCAGAAGCAGAGGAACAACTTGTAGGAGATGTTGGCCAGGTATTTGCCTCAGAGGCATTTCACCTCTACCTCATGATCTCTCTTTGGGAACATTGACCATCCCAAGCTACAAACCTGGTAATAAAAAGAGAGGTCTGTCCTTAACTGGATATGTCATTGATGTGTTCAAGATTTAATGTTGCTTTATGTCCTATTATAATGATTCTACTTGCTACTTTTGAAGTAATAATGTGTCATGTGTCATGACATGACATAAGTGTCATGTTCACATTTTGTTGTCAATAAAAAAAAATCAAACAGGGATGTCATTTTTCTTTTTCTACTTTTATTTTTACATTATGACCATTTATGTAACATGCACTTAAGGACACGCATAAGGATAGAGACAATGACTCAAACCCCAAGAGAACTAAACAAACATATATAACACAACTAATCAGAACTAAAAAAGGATCGGGTGACATGGCGGGAACACAGGTAAGGGCATGACACAGCCCACATGGAAACAATAAAACAAGTAAATAAGAACACCTGCCAGCCCCCATCTAGTGGTCTGGCAAGGAACTGACAGATCTCCTGACAATTTAGATACCACATGAATTTAGCAATATTGTCTATAAAGGTCATTAGTTCAAAATAGATGAAGAATGTTATATTGTCAAGCCAAAAAGTCAAGTGAAGAAGCTTTTACTGTCATTTCAACCATATATAGCTGTTGCAGTACACAGTGAAATGAGACAAAGTTTCTCCAGGCCCATGGTGCTGGAACAATAAAACAAAGACAGAGCTATAAGGACTTAAGTAAGTTAGTCCTAGCCACATACATTGCATCTGTGCAACCTGGTGCAAACAGAGCAAGACAAGACAAAAAGTCAAAAAGTGCAGGACAAAAGACAGTGCAAACAATCAATACAAGACATTACAAAAAGACAATACACAAAGGACAGTACACAAAAAACAGCACCACCCAGTGTAAATACTGTATGTTCGAACAATATTGCATGTGCAGAAATATTGGGATGAACACATTAGCATTATAGCAGCAGTTACATGAGGTATTGTGATGTATTGTGCAAAACGACTGAAATGTGAAAGACAGCATGTGCAAAGAGCAGAAACAGTGTGCAAAACAGCATGTAAACAGTTTGATCATGCTCTAAATACTAGCTGTATCTGTCAATGTATACAATACTGTGGCAAAAATATTTACTATGCCAGATAGCTTACAGTTTATAAAAATCCAGCAACAGTGCTTTATTTGACAAATTTTCCTGTCAGCTTTTAGTTCAGTTTTAGTTTCTGTTCCCATTAAATGTATAGAGGACATTTTAACAAAATATGAGCACCTGACAAATACAAAAATTATGTGAACAGATACATCATCAGTGTTGTTACCTGGGGTCATCGGGTCTTTAAACGATCGTACACCTTTGGCCAGGCGACCCGGCCACGGGCAAGTATCTTAAGTTTGAAAGTAGCTTATGTTCTCTGGATTACCTCACTTGTCCTTCTGTGTTGCCAACATGTCTAACACAACCAGCATTACACAGGCCACCCCAGTAATTAAAGCTGTAGCAATCTCTACTGGTGTTGTGAATGCCTGTTCAGTGCCACTGGTTTCTTAAGGATTTCTCATTACATTTAACACCGCACAGACATCTGCCTAACAAAACCAGAACCATACGAGCATCCCAGAGACTAAAGCTGCGGCAAACCCCACTGGCACTGTTAATGCAAGCTCTGTGCCATTGGGTGCATATGGACATCGTCACAGAAGCCTGCCTACCTAATGCATCCAGTAGCAGCTTATTTCTAAGACATAACAGGGTTCATTGTAGCCAGCTTACTGACACCCTCATCCACTAACAAACAGGAAAAACACAGCAAAACATTATTCCTTATAAAGGCAATAACTGCTATAAAATTGCTATATTGATGATATATAAACACAAGCGTGAGTCTACTGAAAATCTTATTTATTGCATTATTTATTGTAAGTACATGTCACAAATACATGTACATTTTAAAATTACCTCTATTTTATTAAATGCACGTGTTCCACTGATTCTTAAACTTGCCTATTTGACTCTGCTTCATAGTATATTCAGCTCCAAGGTCCCTGGTTCAATCCTGAGCTCAGGCTACGGTCTGTGTGGAGTTTTTTTTTTTTTTTGCATGTTGCATCTCAATCAGCGCTCTAGCCCCTTAGAATTGTGGCTTTGTTAATGACCCTTGACATTTTTAAGATGTCTCATCCAGTGTCAGTGCTTGGTAGTTCCACCCTTTTGTGGAACTGTGCATGAAGTATCCCACATCCACTGCAATTTTTACTTGAATAAGTGAATCATTCAGATACTTGAAGTGCATACGGTAAGTACGTGATTTGGGACACACCAAATGTTTCATTTTAATTTACTTCTAGCCTTTAAATCAAACTTTTTATAAATAGTTCCATTATCCGTCCTCATTCCGGTTTGCTGACTATGGAGTGGTTGGATGCATTATGTCCTAGGCAGCTCTCCCTTTCTGTTGTACTGTCACAGCTTGTCTTGCCAAAGTCCCTGCCACATACCCAATATTCTCTCTCTCTCTCTCTCTCTCTCTCTCTCTCTCTCTCTCTCTCTCTCTTTCTCTCTCTCTCTTTCTCTCTGTCTCTCTCTTGCATGTGTGCTCTTTCTCTCTCTCTCTTTGTTAATCTATACAGGCTACTCCTGAGTTCCCAGATTGACAGACTGTGTACTCTCTGGAACTCCCTGATTTATCCTGATGGCCTACCTCTGTTTGGAGGCTTGACGTTTGGTAGTGCTCACTCCTGCTGAGGATGGCTCCACGTGGACAGCCCAGTGTCCCATGGGATTGTTGTGGAAAGAGCCACTTGGAGACCATAGCGAATGCAGCGGTCAGTTTTGCGCTCAAGTCTCCATCAATTAATATTTGAATGCTTTGCAAGGAATTAGTATTAAATCCATAATAAATTCAGATATTATTTTGATCTATAAGTTTTGGTTGCACAATTTCACTGGAGTATATATAGCTGTAGAAAGTTCTAATCACACTCACAGGGGTCACCCAAATGTGGATGCCCTCTATTTTGAGTCTTCTACGTCATATCATCTCAGGGAGTTTTTTTCTTACCACCCTTGCCTCTGACCCATTAGGGATTAATATAAATTTCATTTTAACTTTGTAGTCTTTATTCCATATTTTTATGTTTCTGTAAAGCTGTTTTAAGACAACGTCCATTGATAAAAGCATGATATGAATAAAATGTCATTTTTTTAAATTACACTTTTACCTATAATATTCTATCTCCTTTCTCTCAAAAGAACATGGTTCTCTTTGGTAATTCCCCAATTTAGGTCAAGTGTTTCCAAACAGTATTTCAAAACAAACTTTTTTTAGTACATTATAGTATTTTTATAGTATAGTAAAGTGAAATGTGATGTTGCTGAAAAATTAATTCAACCTGTGTTGTGGTATATTATATAATATGAGCTCTACTGTTCATCATGTCTTAATATAAATGTTCTCCCACTATTTCAAATTGGAGAGATGCCCAGTGACTTATGGAATTGATGCCAGCCTTTAGTCTCAAGTTTCAGTGTATATTAGAGTAAAGCTGGTGGTGAAATGCTCTGTTAACTACAGAAATCGTCTTTTGTGTGTGTGTGTGTGTGTGTGTGTGTGTGTGTGTCTGAGAGAGAGAGAAAGAGAGAGAGAGAGAGAGAGAGAGAGAGAGAGAGAGAGAGAGAGAGAGAGAGAGAGAGAGAAACTACACAAATTTCTCAAGTAGTCAGAAAGGAATCTGAGTAAACTAAAGATTCACATGCCTCCATATGTCACTGCATCTGTTTCAGAGATCTTGTTGCATGCTGCCGGCTGATTCTATAAACACATACCATGTGGCAATAGGTCTGTTTGAATATTTATCCCCCTTGTGCTAACATGTCATTTACATTAACATCGCGAGGGATGTACTGACTAATAATAAATACAGAAACATGTAAAGCCACATGAATAAGAGCCATTTTAAACACACATTTGGTGCCTTGAGAGCAAAAGATTTTCTATTAAATGAACACATTTGCAATATGATCTTTTAAATGTATTACTTCAAGATGTAAATGTTGTCTTGGTTAGGGTTTGTAGCACATTCCAATTACAGATCTCTGACTTACTAGGAAAGATATTATAGTCTAGGTTTCATCCAGGAAAAGTTCTTGAAAGGGTTCTCTGTAGAACGTGTCAAAGTAAAAACCCTTATTATGTCCAGACATAGATGCCATGGAGGCATAGGTAAAAAAAAAATCACGGATTGCGATATTTAAGATTTAAACATGCCATTTTGTAAGAAAATAATAAAACAGCAGACTTCGCCGTGGCCCTGGGTTTGATTCCTGGGTTCGGACCCGTACCGGCCACTGGGTTTATTTAATGTTAGTTAAACAGACCTAAGGTTAATTTTTTATTTAGAATCATTTCTATTTCTTTATTTATAGATAAACAAATGCAAGGTGGCTTTGCAAATAAAAAATATTGCTGTTGTAGATTTAGTGTTTAACCAGAATCTCTACAAAATCTGCCATTTTTTATTTATACAAACTACCAGTAAAGCAACACATATCCAGAAATGTTATCACAGGGGACATGGGGCAAAAGGCAGAGGACACTTGGACAGGTTGTCAACCTATCAGAGAGCACAATCACACAGATGATTAGTGATACCAATGCATGCTTTTGGACTGGGGAGGAAACCAGAGTACTCTGAAGCCCCTGAAGCACAGGAAGAACATGCATACTCACAGAGGGTGGAGGTGGAAATCGACCCCCCAAATCTGGAGATGCAAGGCAAACATACTAAGCACCAAGCTACTAGAATTAGCAAAATATGTAAGATAGATGCAGAAGGGTTGCAAATAAATATCCCATTTAAAGAAATTTGCTGTTATCGATTTCGTAGCATTTGTGATAACATCTAATGGCCACAGGATCTACATCATCTATCATTTTGTTCCTTATCCACACTCACATTGTTTTTTTTTAACAGTGTATTGTGTATTGTGTATTTTATTTCTTTAAGGCAGCTTTTTGAGACTTAACCCTTTGAACCCCTGGTTTTTATAACAACTGTTGTTTGTAATGCTGAATTAGTAACTGTCTATAGGATGGTGTCTTTTTTATCAAACTTTCTTTTGCCAAACTTGTTGTTTACCTCTAAATAAGAGCAACCATTCAGAAACATTGTTGGAATTATATTAACAGAAGTGAACTAAAAGTATCAATTTATCGAGATACAATATCCGCATGAATAATCTCAATTTTATTGAATCTGTTTCTTCACTGACATCATAGACTTTTTCCTCTCTCCATTCTGTTTTGAGTCATCCATGGTGTCGGCCTAAAAAAAGAGTCATCTGGTTTTAATATTCCACACTTGTCCGCTGGAAACCTCTGCAGCTAATGCATTATGTGTTAGCCCACTTGCCAAGACACAAAGAGCTTAACTCAAGATCCAGTGCAGATCTCTTGCTGTGGGTTTTGGAAGGAGGAAAATAGTTCCAGGGTACATTGCTGTGTACATTACTTTCCCAGTGCTCTTGCACATGACTTGAGTCCTCGTCAGCAGCGTCTTGATATATCGCAACCATATGCCATGAAAAATCATAGAAGGTTTTTCTTGCTTTTCTACTCTTCTTCGGCAAGCCCAGGCATCCCTTAACCGATCTTCGATTTGGATCAGCTCTCAATTTTCCACGAAGCACGTATTTCACTTCCTTCTTGAGTTGAATTTGTGTGGTAAGAAAGGCCAGCATGTCTTTCTTCTCAGAACATTTAGCATAAACCAGGCAGAAGCTACTGTGCGTGCAGCCTCGGAAATAGGTCAGATTGTGTTTTCTGATTCACTGGGTGTAATCGTGAGATAGCTTTTTATCAGCAGATGTCCTCTGGAACTGGGGTTGTTCAGCTACCTGCATTTACCTGTCCACTCTCTTATCAAAACAAGAGACATGTGAGAAGCATTCTTGCAGATCTGCCCTGCTTCTTGTTAAATCCTTCATGAAAATGTTTTATGAATTATATAAGTACCTTGCAGTCAGTAATTTTATAATATTCTTTTATTAGTATCTTACATGCAGATTACATGCACATTACATCTCAATTGCTGGTTTGATGATGGTAGTAGAGAGTGTCCTGTGGATGCTGTCATGCTGGAATAAAACACCCCTATCAGGCTAAACATGCTTCATAGGACAAAGATGATCTGTTTGCAGAAATAAACCCAACATCTCGCAAACTCTGTGCTATTCAAAGGAACTACAGCAGATATGAACTGAAAGATCCAACAAAATGAGCTGTTCTCTGTTATTGCACAAGGGCAAAATAAGCAATAAACTTAAACTCAGTGTTGTAATAACATCTATTTCTGCAATAGCAAAATCCTAATTAAGTTCATGTTTAATACCAGTTAAAGCATTTCACTGCATGTCGTACTCTGTATGTATGTGTATGTGACAAATAAAATTTGTCAATTTCACTACCATTTGTCAATTTTGATTTGTCAATTTCACTACCATCTTGTAGCACAACAAAATGTGGAAAGGTTTGTGTGGTAAATACTTTTGCTAGACCATAATTTAATAGCTTTCTTGGGTCATGAATTGCAACTGTTTGTGTATGTTCCATTTGTGTATGCAGAATGAAGATTTGTGGATGAATTAGCCCATATAAAAGGAGTTGATTTTATTATTGGACAATTGGACAGTTGTATTATTGTTCTGACCCACTCAACATTGAACAATGTGTAAATGTGGCACATGATCTCAATTGAGTTTGACACTCAGTACTTCTAGAACTGAGTCTCAAACTCAATTGAGATCATGTGCCACATTTACACATTGTTCAATGTTGAGTGGGTAAGAACAATAATGGTTTAATTGTCATTTCAATCATATACAGGTGGTGCAGTTCACAGTGAAATGAAACAAGGACCTGCTCCAGGACCTTGTTTCATTTCACTGTGAACTGCACCACCTGTATATGATTGAAATGACAATTAAACCTTCTTCACTTGACTGGACTTGAAAACAAATCAAACAGGTTGATATTTTATTTGGTCACCCTTCTGAATATATATACTTCATTCTGTATGCCTCATGAGATACATTTCAATACTAAACCTTTTTTTATGAACAATCAATTAGTAAATATATTCAAGCTTGTTTGCTAGATCGTCTTAAAAACACAGTGAAATATTGAAGTTTCTTATTGAAGATCTACAAAGCATGTAGATCCATATTAATATCAAAACACCAACCATCACCAAAGCAGTGACATCAAGGGCTATGTGCAGTACAGGTACAGGCATTCCATGGGTTTTGCCCAGGAAAATGAAGGAAAATCACTGTAGAATGATTTTATGTCACCAGTGCCTCAGTACTTGTTTTGTTCACATCATCTGTCATCAGCATCTTCCAGAAGACAAGTGTAGCCTTGCCTCCTTCACGCTGTGCTTCCTACCCTACCCCGGTTCAGAAGAACAAGATCACAAGGTCATTGAGAGATTTGCATGGACATGTTCATCTCCATACCAAAACACACACCTCAACGGGTTTTATACATACACACAAAACTCTCAGTCAGTAATCTGTCAAGGTGTGTGTACATGTATTTATGGCTTACTCAATAACTGTGTTTTATTTTCAGCTAATCACTACAAATTACTTACAGTGCAGAAAAGCGATGCCTAGGGAACAGGGAATGTTTACTAGTAATTGTTCATTCCATTTCTTTGTTACAAGGAGGGAAACTACTTTTGGATGAAAACAGATCCAAAAAGAGCAATTATTCATGTCCACAAGGTGTTACCTTGCCCTCATATTGTCTACATATCATAACTAAAGGAGACTGCTGATGATTGCTTTATGGCCAGACTCCAAAAGCTCTGCCCTCATGTGAAACACTTGTAATGTAGATCTATCTGTATCGCTTCAACACTGTCTGTAGAACAAAGAAGCAACCATCATAACTTACTTTACACAAGGCTAGTCGCACTTGTTATACAGGTACATTGGTTGGAGATGGTTCCTGCCCAATTTTCCCTCCTTCCTTTGAGGCTTGTGATTTGAGATATATATATATATATATATATATATATATATATATATATATATATATATATATATATATATATATATATATATATGTGGAAATTTTAGTGCTTCCAAATTGTCTGTATAGTGTGTGAGTTTAGATTTGTAAGTATGTGTGCGACTGTCACTGTAATACATAACATAATGTATATAATATATACATATACAAAACATGATGATATTCTTCATACATATTTACGTAGCAGGTACTGTACATCCGAACAACAGCATGCAGTATTCACTGGGCCATGAACATTTATGCTTAAAACTACTACTGCTCTGGGTTATGTACCTACCATTTTTGGGAAGAGGCATTAGCCATCATAGCCACCAAGCCATGACTCTTATTTTTAAGTACACCACAATAACCATACAAAAACTTGGACCATGGTGCCATATTTTTGACTGCCTTTACAAAGTCATTAACCAACTAATAAATGAAATTGCAGTAGACAGATGAAGGCAGGACAAGGATGCAGTTGGCATCTGCACTGCAAGGACTGAGGATTTGGTGGAATCCTTGGGAGGTGCAGTCTGGAGGTTGTGCAAGTGGTGGATTATAGCTTATTACTGATGAAACCTGACATGTGCCATTGCAGTGCATTTAGTAAAGTGCATTCATTCTGCAGCTGTCTTGTTTACTGATACAAGTGTGCTTAGCTACATTTGGCTGTATGATACAAAGAAGTAATAATGTTCATTGTCAGGAAAAACTGATATCAATGCAACTATGAATCTTTTGCCTTAAAATATTTGTGGAAATTCTGTTGGAAAAGTTGCATATTGACACCACACCTAGATAAATCCTTAGTGCAATTATTACGCTTGTTTGTGTTATTACTGTAAGCTATTGTCTGCTTCAGATCTGTGTCATGGCATGAAATACAATTAACATAAGCTGATGATTGTGAGATGATTTTCAAAAGTGAGTGTAATATACCAGGGCGAGGTCAATATAAACCTTGAAAGATCAACATAATTTAATGCTGAATAGATGCTATAGTTCTATCTAGAGGAATCCAGATTCTTGTTAAGTGCTGGAACACTTGCAGTGAAGCAAATGTAAAAAAAATATAAAGTTTTTTACCTATTTACAATAAACAATGCAAATATATATATATATATATATATATATATGTATATATATATATATATATATATATATATATATATATATACATATATATATATATATATATATATATATATATATATATATATATGTATATATATATATATGTATATATACACATATAACCCTAATACACATATATATACATATACATATATATGTGTATATATATATATATATATATATATATATATATATATATATAGAGAGAGAGAGAGAGAGAGAGAGAGAGAGAGAGAGAGAGAGAGTAGTATCGTCATGTTACCAGATTAAATCCTTTCTTTGAAAAGGCTTTATGAAAATGAAAATTTACATAGTGATTAATATTTAACTTAATAAATAAAATAGATGTGTTTGTATGTTTTGTGGCCTTAAAAGAAAAAACAAACTCCTGTGCATGCTGCAAATCCATTCTTTATTTTCATTTCTGTATACTACACAGTATCTGTGTCCACTTTTGAAGAATTGATTACATTACTTAGAGCTTCTGTATGTGCATGTATTAAATTACAGCACAGCTCATATGTGACGTGCGTTTCTTCTGAAGACCAGATCTCTTCCCATGTAAGAGAGATGAGGTGGAGACTTCACATTCATTTGGGAGTGACTACATGCATGCTTTTGTCTTTGCTTTCTTTCCTCCGAGATACTGATGAACCAGGAGTCCTATATTTTAATAGCACACATGTGGCTTGAATCGCTTAAGCATAGCATCATGAGGAATTTGATTTCCCAGAATGCTGATGGGAACACAGTGTTTTCCATCTGTAGCAGACAAAAAAATGTTAGAAAGGTAAAGAAGTGGTCATGGACCAGGCCATTCTGGTCTTTGTGCTTGTGCTCCTTAATGATTTATGATTGCATTACTTTCCAAAGAGGTGGGAAATACCCTTATTCATATAATGGTTAGCACATTTGCCACCAAACCTCCAGTGTTGGAGGTTTGATTCCTGCCTCTGCTCTGTTTGTATGGACTTTGTATGTTCTCCCTGTGATTTTAGTGGCTTGAGTGTGGGAGATTGTGCCCTGAGATGGATTGGTGCCCTGTTTATTGTGTTCCCTGGCACTGAGTCCCTGATGATAGTCTCCAGGTTCCCCTGTGTGGGATAAGTGATACAGAAAATGGATGGAAGGATTGTTTCCTCCATGCTTACATGTCCATGTTAAAAGCTGTATGCTAGGAAAATATAAATAATGATCTATTTTGTGCTATTTTAGATTAGATTAGTATGAGTATATTATAGATTTTATACTATAGATTAGATTAGTATAGTAGTGCTATTATTCAAGTCTATAGTCACAGTAGTAAATGTTCTGTGATACCTTATAGCACAGTGATATTCTGATTTGACCTATAGCAATATGGCCATAAATACTTAAATACATTTGTTGTGTGATAGACATTACTATATAGTTTCTCTTTCTAGAAGTGTTCTACTATGTACTTCCTGTTTTAGGTTAGCTGCTGATTTTTTTTTTCTGTTATAACTAGTTTCCTCCTAACTCCCGAAAACATCATTTCCATATTTTGGTGAGAGTAAACGCGCCTCTTTTCGGCATGTTACGGTAGCGCATTGTTCCACACTGCCCCCTCCTCACAAACTTTCAGGCAATTAGTTTGCTCAGGGAGAAGCAGCTCAGAGTTAAGCGGTGCGGCTACTTTCAATGAGCGAGTCTGCAGCTCAGCGCTGATTCCGTGGCGCTTTTCCTCCCTTAACTTTTATACATTTGAAACCAAATCATGGGCTTCGAGTTGGAGCGCTTTAGCGGTGCAGTAGATCCGGACCTGAAGTGTAACCTCTGCCACAAAGTGCTAGAGGAGCCTCTCACGACGCCGTGCGGCCACGTCTTCTGCGCGGCGTGTGTGTTGCCTTGGGTGGCGCAGCAGCGCAGCTGTCCAGCGCAGTGCCGGCGGCGCGTGTCGGCCCAGGAGTTGCACCACGTGCCGCCGCTCAAGAGCCTCGTGCTCAAACTGGACATCCGCTGCGAGCATCACGCACGGGGCTGCCGCCAGGTCGTCAAACTCCAACAGCTCTCCGAGCACGCAGAGACGTGTGACTTCGCCCCGGCGCGTTGCCGCAACGAAGGCTGCAGCCAGGTGTTCAACCTCAAGGACGTGCACTTGCACATGCGCGACGCCTGCGAGTACCGGCCGGCTGGCATCTGCGAGCAGGGCTGCGGACTCGGTCTCACTCACCGAGAGCGCTATCTGGACGGCCACTGCTGCGTGCGCGCGCTCAAGGCGCACAACAGCGCGCTACAGGCCAAAGTCTCCAGCCTGGAGAAGGAGTGTAAAAAGCAGGCGATGCGCGCGAGCAAACGGGAGAAGTCACTGCTGGCACAACTCTCAAGCGTGCACAACGAGCTGGAAATGACTGCGCTTCGTTACCAGAAAAAGTTCACCGAGTACAGCGCGCACATCGACTCTCTCACCAAGAGCTTTGCCTCGCCAGCTAAGGTTGCTGTTTTGCTATTTTCTGACCATTTTCTGACACAGAAGTTGTTTTTGAATCCTTTTCTCAGTAGGTAAAGTTCATTAATTGCGTTCAGTTGGTTTGTAAAAGTGTTTCCCAAAACTGACACCGTTTACAACGAACATAAGCAGCTGCGCAGTTGTAGGAGTTTTCTGGGTGGATTGGAGCCTAATTCATGTAAACCAGGTGACGAATGAGGAATATTGTAGCACTTAGAATATTCATTTTATGAACTTTCTTACAAACTTTTTCAACCAGAAAAGACAAAAAAGTATATATATTTATTAGATATTTAGGCTGATTTATCGATCATCCAGATTGTTTTAAGTCGAAATCTTTGTGGTCAGTTACTAGGCTACAGGTATTTAACTTGTAAAGCTAACGTCCTGTTTGTCAGTTACTTGAGCTGACACCAGGGCTGACACCTGGAATATGAGTGCACATATTGTGTACCTAGTTTTCATAGCAAAGTGAAGGATTTCCTAAGATTTGCTCTTGTGTTTAATCAGAGCTTTGGCTTGTGCGTATGCAAAACACCTAGTGGTGGAAAACCAAGCCGCAGTGTAATGTTGCTTTACCAGTAGCCCTTTATGCAGAGCGTTAAGTCATGGAGCTGGACTGCTTATGCATTGTATTACTTACTACTGGTGATGTTTTTGTGCTATCAGATGGGATGTCATTTGGAGAAGGTGAACAAGGAACACAAAGTTTGACCTGTCATGTCATTTCAACCATATGATCTTTAGCTACAGGCACATATTCACTGGATATTTTCAAAATGATTTGTATAGCAATGGATTTAACAACGAATATTCTCTCCAAGCAGCTTTACAGAACAAACATAAAACAAAAAGGTAATATACAGATTAGTAGAATACAAAAATTAAAGATTAATATTAGATGTATTTAATTGCGTTTGTATTTACCCCGGGGTGGCACGATGGCTTAGTGGTTAGCACGTTCGCCTCACACCTCCAGGGTTGGGGGTTCAATTCCCGCCTCCGCCTTGTGTGTGGAGTTTGCATGTTCTCCCCATGCCTCTGGGGTTTCCTCCAGGTACTCCGGTTTCCTCCCCCGGTTCAAAGAAATTCAAAAATTGTCTGTAGTGTGTGTGATTGCATGAGTGAATGAGTGTGTGTGTGTGCCCTGCGATGGGTTGGCACTCCGTCCAGGGTGTATCCTGCCTTGATGCCTGAGATAGGCACAGGCTTCCCGTGACCCGAGGTAGTTCGGATAAGCGATAGAAAATGAGTGAGTGAGTGAGAGTGTATTTATCCCCGATGAGCAAGTGGTGAGGAAAAACTCCCTTGGACGGTAAAGAAAGAAATCTTGAGAAGAACCAGACTTAAAGGGGAAGCTCATCCTCATATGGGTGACAGTGGAGGGTGTGATTATAAATATGCAGTCTGATAAATGTTGTATTGATGAGGAGATTGTTGTCCTTAGAGACCATAAAAACCTTCCCTACCATCATTGAGAAGTGTTGGATGCCATAACTTCTCAAGGCCCTACCTTTATCCAATACACAATTTCCTGATGCCAGTAGCTTGGCTGCGTCACTATCATTTCTTGTCCATTTAAAGGTAATAAAAATGACACATGCACAAAAAAAAAGGAAACTGAACAGCACCGTGTACACTGTTTTGAAATCTTTGCTTTATAGAACGGTTCAATTGTTTGCTTTGCTTCATGGTGCTGGCAAAGTGCATGCGTCCGTTTATAAGGAACCCACTTGAAGCAACGCCCAAATACCATATGTGGTAAATTGTGGGTGTTTCTGTATTTCAGTAATCATTAACATCCATGTTGCTGGCAGCAACAAACAATTATGTATTCACTGCTCTCATTTGTTTTGAATAGACGCTGTTGTTGAATCCCTGATATGTCCTTTTTCTGGTTTAACGCAATTTAGAAGCACTTCTATGCGTAAGGGCCCAGTTTTTAAGCATCAGAAATCGAACTAATCTTGAGTCTAGCTTGGAAACACTGGCTATAGTGTAATACACCCTTGATGGGATGCCAATCCATTACACAATCTAAATTATTTTTCTGTGCATAATTCTCCTGTGTCTGAGATAACTAGTTTCCTCCTACTCTCAAAAACATGCCATTAAGTGGATTGGCTAAGATAAATGATTCATTCCCAAACTGTGAAAGGATGTGAATGTGTTTGTATGTGGAACCCTGATTTGGACTAGTTTTCCATCCAGGTAATATTCCTGAATCACATTGTTCAGTGTTCCTTACTGTATATGGGCACCGGATCCAACATAATACTGAGTAGGATAAAGTGCTTACTGAAAGTGAGGGAATGTGAATCTTTGATTTACCATTTAAATTTAAACATGCAATGGGTTCAGAGAATATTGTGTTAGAGATTCGACCACAATAACCAATAATAACAAAAAGAAAACATGTTTTTATGATATTTGTGATTTCAAAAATTTAAAAAAATCAGGTGTTTAGCCACCTTCAGTTTTTGTGTACTAGATTGTATTACAGATTTAATTCACAATTTTACACAAAATTTCCCATAATGGCAATGTGATATTTTTTCAGGAATTTGTACAAATTTCTATCAAAATCAAAACAGGAAATGTCATTTAAGGCACTCCAAACTGATGATTAGAGTTAGGGTTGAAATACTTAGACATTCCCAGCTAGGCTCCAGTGTCTGTGTGGTGCTTGGGGCTCAATGTAAAGAGAACATGGCGTGTTAATGTGGTATGTATAGTCCTGCACAACATGGGTCCAATGTCCAGGCAATAGAAATGGCAGTGTTGTAGTTGAAATCTTCAATAGGTTTCTTAAGTAAAGTGGCTAAATTAATATTATGCTTCAAATAATACTAAAAATGCATTTGTTTAACATGCTCTAGTTCCTGAATTACAAATCCAGACTTGCTTTGCTTTCTTGTTTATCAGCCACTTAACAGAAGGACTCAACTAGTGCTCAGTGATTTATTTTTAATTAACATAGTCTTAAATGAATGTTTAGATAGGAACTATGTGCATTATTCAGTGTTTGGCTCAAATAGCCAAGCTTCTTGTGCAGTTATCTTGGTGATTTTAACAGCTGTTTTATATATGATATATACAGTATTGTGTATCGCTTCATCAACTAGCTGTTCTGCTTCCGGCTTGCATGACAATGATTCACCTTGCATGCCCAGGAAAATTAATTTAATACTGTAGTGTTTGTTAGCAAGACAGAATACTGTACTGAAAAGTCACCTTGTTAGTTTGTGTGTCTCATTCATTTGACATTCAAGCACTGAGCTGAGAGCTATTATGATTATGATGATGATGATGATGATCTCTTGCTGTGACAGCAAGATAAATGTCAGTAATGTATTGCGTTTAGTGACTTATTTAACAAAGTCTATTTAGGAGCTCTGTAGTAGTGTTCATTTTAGCTGTTGAAGCAGCCAACATTTTCATTACAGTCCCCTTACATTCACCTTGTACTGAAAATACATCACTCTTATTGTGGCCTACTTTAAGGCAGCTGACCAAAATCAAATCAGAAATACAAACATGGCGGTTTGTTACTCACTGTGGAAGAATGGTGGCTATATTTTACCCCGGTAAATGATTCCGGATGTTTTACAAGCAGCTCTCCGGGTACTAGGAGTCTCATCTTATCTCCCATCCAGTTCATTGACAGTAGGATTAAATATGATTTATAATGTTAATATTCCTAATAATTGTGCTCAATAACGGTCAATGTGAGCTGCGGTGTCACACACTCATTTGAGTTATAGGAGCTTTACACTTCTTGCTGTTGGCTTTAGAGTAAAACAAAAAAAGGCTTGTAATTAGGCTCCAGTTAAGGAAATGGTATTGTTATAAGCAAAAATAACGGTCACAAGTTTTTATCAACTGGTATATTTTTTCATCATCACTAAATTAATCTTAAGTCTATTTTGAAAGTCCTGATAGCTCAAACTATTAACTGTTGAATTAAGGACAAATATTACTAAACATAGTATAAAACCGTTAAACATTAATCCATATAGGTCATATAATCTAGTAAACTGGATTGTATCCGACTTTATACTTCACTCATGCACTTCTCATCTTTTTTCCACTCATTTGTCATATTTTTAGACAAAATAGTGCTGCATAAATGAGTCAGAAAACCTGGAAATACAGCAACGTTTTTCAATTTCAGTTCTATCGTGGCAAAGTCAGTGAGTTTTTTTTAAATGGGTTTTTGTTTCAGAAGATTTGACTCATTTGTGAAATCATTTTGAACAAAATGTTTACGAATTCTAAACTTGTGTTTAGTTACAGAGCTTATTTTTTAACAGTAATTCAAAAGCTAATCTTGTATTAAATGGGATGAAGCTACATTCCATTGTGGCTAACAACATTGCATCCTCCCCGCAATAGTCTATATTGAACCCTCCAGTTGTGATAATTAATTTTCTTTTGGATTCTGCACTTACATATAAATCTGTTTATTGAAGCTACATTGATATGAGTGCTTCATTTAAGATCAGTATATCTAGAATAGATTAAAGCCTTAAAATTCTGATTTTTTTTCTTCTTTTTTTTTGTGAACAGTAAAAAGATTTGTCATGTCATGATCACTTAACTCCAAATCAATATAAAGTTTAAGGTTTGTTAAACCAGCTTTTTAAAATGGCAGTGACGATGTGCCTTAAATGTTGTTTTAGATTTAGCCTATGTGGTAGTCTCACGTCTCATCTCTCTTACTTCTTTTACCATGTAGCTCTTTTACAGTTTACAGGCATTCTTTCAAAATCAAACACACTGTTACGTGTGAAGTTGATTGATATTGGTGTTCAGTCTCCTGCCCGCTTTGACGCAATTATTTTTTTAATAAATAATAACTCTGACAAAGTAGTGTCAGGGTGCTGTGTGGAGATTTCTTAACCCCCGTTCTAGCCCTGAGTCATGCCTGTCAGCTACAGCTCCTAGCCTGCTGAGAGGGGGAAGGGAATGTTTATTAATCTGCAGCACAAGCACACCAGTTAGCTTCTCTGCTAACCTTTTATTGTGTAGATTTTCTCTAGACGAGCATTATAAATAGGAAGCGACTACATGTCTGGTTTTGAAGAGACTGTCACGTTTTTATGACTTGAAATGTGTTTAGAGATGGTATAAGAGCACTGTGTTTGGGATGTGAATATTTGTTGCTATATCTTGAGCCCAGGTGAATGGAGTAGAGCTATGGTGTGAAAGATTGCTGAATATCGGAAAACCTCTACACTCTCGCTAAGCCGTATACTGTAAGCTTGGATTTTAAACTGTAGATGTTCAGTTCCTTTGCTGTAGTGTGCTTCAGAAGCAGTAGCATTATCAGTTCACCAGAATCATTTTTACCAGTACTAGTAGAAATTGACTTATCAGACATTTTCAATCAGTATAAACAAATGAAATTTGACACACTATTAGTGGCTGTCAAATTTTAGATGCTTATGAAGAAGCACTTGGGGCATCTCAGAGAGTAAAAATGGATTTGGTCTCAACATTTACTTGAAGATATAAACATATGTTTATAGAATTTTTCTTTTTGTGAAGATATTGCAGCCAGTAAAATAGGTAAAGCAGGTACAAATTCTTAAGTCCCTGTGTATGTACTTTCATATGAGCCATTAATCACCACTGTTGAATGACACATGCCAAGACAATCGATGCTGAACCTGGAAATGTAAATTCCATTTTTTGGATTCTGGTAAAAAGAGCTATGGAAAAAAATGACCATTTGAAATAATAAAGGCAGCACTTTCAGTGAGTGGACATAAAGTTTTAAATGCGAAGATGATAGAATTTGTCAGGTGTCCTTGGATAATTGTCTCGTTGTTCCAACTGAATGCTCCATCAATCATAAGGTACTGTAAATCATTACAGTATGCATGGCTTGGGAAAACTGTGATTATTGGCTCTCATCTCTGTGATCAACTCCACCTCTTCATGATTGGCCATTGAACACATTGTTTTTTAAATCCCATTATTTTTATTATTATTATTATTATTTTTTTTTTTTTTTTTAAAGAAATAGTGGAGGCCAGTGAGATGTGTACCATGTGTCATTGGTTCTGAAACCAACACATGTTTTCATAGTAGTAATGTGAATTTCAAGAAAACAACATACACCCTCCACTCATTTTTAGCCCACTCATGGTTTCCCATGGAATTCTGGGATTTTAGGCATCTGTTTTGGCTTGTTGCATTCCAACCCGAGACCCCTGCACTGCCTGCAGACAGCTATAAATGGCTGACACTGTACATACCATTAAAATGTGTGTTCTATTTAGACACAGTATCCTATGGTGTATAGAACACGGACAGCTGACTGCCCACTACCGCCTCCTTAACAGACAGACGGATTAGACGCACGTCTGGTTTCCAAATCTCTCTTGTCAGCCCTCTTTTGGAAGTAGCTATAGGTTTATTAATAAGCTTAAAAAATCAGGAAATACTGTAAATCTAATGGTCACTTGACAGCTCTGAGACTTAAGCTCTAAACAATTGTCAGTTTACCTTTAACTGTTTGAGATTATTTGAGATATTGTACATGCACTGACAATGAAAATGTGCCTTTTTTTCCAATTGTATCATTTGCCCTTTTTTCAGGTTGGCGAGAGCAAAAGTGTCACAGTTGTGCTTCACAGAGAGTCTGGATCTTTGGGGTTTAATATTGTCGGAGGGCGACCATGTGCGGTAAGTTTAAACAGGTTAACATTAACAATACTTTATATTCAAATAGGTCATGTTACTTATGTCCCATTGGCCAGTCATAATGAACTGACCAAATGGACTCTTTTGGTGCTTACCTCAGGCTAAGTTATTTTATATATATATATATATATATATATATATATATATATATATATATATATATATATAGATATATATATATATATATATATAAAATAATTATTTTTCTTTTTTTTTCTTTTAGCAAACACGCACACAATGTTCTGGGGTACTTGAAGGCCTGCAGTTAACCCTATCCAGAACTCCACAGTGGCATTGTGGTTTTTTATGAACTAGTAGTTGTGGTATGCATATCAGCAAGAATAGGTGCCAAAGCTTTTATGAGTTTGTGTGAGGCATGTCTAAAATAGAAGTTTGACGCACTTTGCCGATCTTTTCACTGAGCCATTTCAGCAAAAGTTGTGTTTTCTGCAGGAAACCGTAATCACAATATATTTACACTAGATTGTGTGGTGTTGGAATAGTAATACTTGACCTGTATCTGAAGGATCAGTTTAATGGTCATGAAGCTTCTTCATCATTCTAGTTATTGGTTGTCAGATTCCTCTCCATTTTTGTTAAATGAGGAAGAATGGTAAACTGCAATGCTTCTGGTGTTCCAGGGCAGCCTTTTTTTATTTGATGAACTACAGCATTGTTGAGTTCTTGTTTTTCTGTAACAGCACTGCTTGAATGATGTAATTCTGGCTACAACTACTGTATTATAAGATTATATTAATGCCTTCAGACTCTCTAGTGTCATATTGTGGTTATTCTCAATCTAGTAGTTTATACAGTAAATATTAAAAATGGATAAAAATGACATGGTTTTTTAATAAATTAAAGATTGTAATCTTTGCCAGAGGGCTGTGATTTAAGTGTAACACAGACATCAGTACATGCTGATACTGGAAAATGTTATTACACCAACATGGTATTGATTATTTTCCTGTACAAACTATAACTACCTGTGCTTATATATGCAAAGAAATTAATAATGACTTTTGTAAAATTCGTCTTTATCCAGCACACGAAGAGCGTTTTCATGTAAACAAGTGTCCCTTGTTGTTGTAGCAGCAATCAGAAGAAAAACAGAGAGGAAGTACTCCTTGCAGTAATTACCTGCAGCATTCGCAGCTTGATTTCCTGTGGTTTCTTAAGTATTCCATTAAAAATTACTCAGCAGTGTTGTACGACTTGGCATGCAGCAGGCACAGGTTTGATGTGGTCTTATAAAACGTTTATAGCCCTGAGCCTTTGCTATCAGTTTATGGCTCCACGCTGGACACTTGAACGGCTGCCCTCATCCTTAGCATGAGCTCTAAGTATCAGGATACTACTTCATGCTTGAGAACTATTTCAAGTGTCAGTTATTTTCAATATGGTGTCTTAGCAAAGCAACACTTTAGCAATTTGCTATGAGCACCTGCAACAATGTAATTTTAGTAGCTGGGGATTTGAGCAGTGAGTGACAGAAGTGTGTATGTATGTATATATGTGTGTACACAAAAACACACAGTGCTGTTAGATTTTTATCTACATCTGACCTTTGTCTTTTGAGCTTTTGAGGTTACTTAACATTGAACATCTGTCAGCTCATTAGCTCCCTTGAGGTTGTGAATCATTATATCACGTATACAACCGTTAGACTATGCATTGGGACAGAGATGACTCAATTTTTGATGATATTCTAATTTCCTCATTAGTGTCACTAGAAAAACTCAGACTCAAATAGTTTTAAAAAACTTAGACATAAATTTAGCTTAATTACATGCATTTTTGTCACCCGAGTCTGTGACACTTGAAAGTCGAACTCAGACAAACTATATAGAATGTCAGATAAAGTTAGAATTATTGAGACCTACAACAACAACAAGCTACTTACATTTGTAGATGAATTTGGTTGAGAGTTTGTCTGCATTTTTTTTTCCAGCTGAGAGGCTTCTGGAAATATGATGTCATTTCCAGTAAGGAAACCTAGTGAGCATCGATGATCCCTGGTTTTTGCAGTGCATTGTGGAATTTTTTTAAGGTGCAAAGGTTCCAAAATTTGCAGTTTATTTGCATTTGCTTTAATTTCTGTAAATGGAAAAAAAAAAATCACTTTATTATTAGCATCCTTTGTAGAAATGGCCACTCATCCAATGAGAACATGGAGACGTTTCTGCTTATTTTCTTTAAAAAACAAACAAAAAAATCCAAAATGGATGTCTTCTCTTCTCTCATCATGTTCTACACTGTCAAATTGTCCCTTGTTTACTTGTATCTGTTAACTGGCTCTTTAAGGTCAACAACCACCTGCCTGTCTGTTTTTCTCAGTAACAAAGGATGAATGAGGTTTTACATATCTTACCTTGCATTTATAGCTCAGGGGTATGCCAATAGGTCACAGCAGTTTCTGTTTACTGAGAGTCATTAAATGTTCTTATTAGAACAGTCAGAATGTTGTTCCTGGAGAGTAAGTAAATAAGACATTCTCTTACATGACACATGGCCAGTTTGATCATCCATCTCGGAGATGGTTACATCTTATTGTTTTGTATCTTCAGGATAATGAAGACAGGACTTCAAATGAAGGCATCTTTGTATCAAAGATTGTGGAGCATGGACCAGTGGATAAAGATGGAGGGCTTCAGATTCATGACCGGATAATGGAGGTATGTGTGGTGGCATTAATCAGCTGTTGTTTTTCACACATTTTATTTGACAGAATAGATTTTTACGCATCGATAATGACCTAATAGTTATTCTTAGTTGGGCCTACTTACATAACACCTTGCATAGTACATCATCTGCACTGGCTACCTGGAGTATCTAGGATTCATTACAAAATTCTCCTTGCGAATTTTAAAGCCCTCCAAAGCCTTGCTCCTCCTTATTTATCTGAGCTCCTCCTTCTTTTCATCTGCTACTGGCATACTCTTTATACCACGCTTCACTACCATTGGTTTACTGTCATCGCTCCAAATCTTCGAATTAACTCCCCCAGAACCTCTGTCTATCTCCACTGTTAAATCACAAATTAAATCACATTTCATTATTCAGTACTTTGGTTCTTCCTCCAAGAGTTATATTACATGCATCGTTCCTCATTTGTTAGTCTTAGTTACCATTTCTGATTTTGCTTTTGTGCTTGTCTGCCTGTATTGATCTGTTTTGTATCTTTTTGGCACTTTTATTTACCGTCTGTTGCTTATTTATTGTTGTTTTTCTCCCCTGTGTCTATTAGCATGGTATATAGTGTCTATTAGAATGGTATATTCTTGAGCTGTGGAAAGGTGCTAAATTTAAATAAAACAGCAGTAATAAAAGGAGTAGTAGTATATTTTTTATTAATAGACATGAACAGATTATGTAGCCATTAACATAAAGTAGGTACTCACTATTGGTCTATTGCAAATTCCTTGCTTAGAAATACATAGCGCATGATTTTATGTTCAGATCCTCAAACGTAAATTAAGTCTCAATTGGAACATTACAGGCTTTTACTTTTTTCCCCACTTTTACTTGTGCTGTGAAACAGCAGTTTTTGTTTACTTACTTGAATGAATCCATTCTGCCATGCAGCTGTCCAGGAAGTTCCCTCTTACATTGGAACAAAACACTGTGTCGTTATAAGGTTTTTAGGGTGCATAGAATGTGTACAAATGTTGTTTTTATAATGGCAACTAGTGCAACTTTTGAAACACTGATTTCAAATTGTTCAAATATGTTATTGGGTGGTGATTGTTGATGGCCCAAGTTTGATTGTTTAACTAGGTCAATGTAAATATTTTTACTATACACAGACACAGCATTAGCCAAAGAATATGTAATGTGTAACATCAACATTTTAGCATTTTATCCTAGTGAATTCTGAGCTGGTAATTTGTCAGTCTCTGGTTTTGAGACGCTAGAGAAAAACGTAGGCGGGACAGAGAGTCTGATGATGTGGAGTTGTAGTCCATTTGACCATTAAAATAACAAAAGCACCATTAAGGAGGCTTTCAACCTGGGAATATTGTATGAAACAAAGTATTAAAAATTGGTAACGTGAAAGCTATTGTGTGGACCTGGACGCATATCACGGAACCGAACCCGAGGCTACCTGTGGGAGGGGGTGTTAGTTTGGTTGCACTGGATTTGTGCCACGTTTCCGTAACTCATACTCGGGCCTGCACTTGTTCAGGAAGTAAAACAACCTCTGCATGTGTTTTAGCTGATGACATCATTACTTAACACAACACACGTGTGCCATAATTGACAGGGGGATGTTTTAGGGCACAGAAGAGGTGAGACAAATTATTGGGTATAAAAGCACCAAAATAAAAATGTTTGTGAGAAAAAAGGTTTGGTGAATTGTGTTGTGTTCTCCATGCACATTTGTGGTGATGCAAGATGAACACACATGCACCAGGGTTTGATAGAAACAAGTGAGCCTGAAACCACTCCAATTCTGGTTTCTTTTCAATTAAATTAAGTTGAATTTTTAGACATACGCTTTTGTTAATTTTTACATAAAGTAAGCTTCATGTGGATTTATAAGCAAAAGAAATAAATAAATCCAAATAAATAAATCCAGAAAATGTGCAGTTAAAATATCAATTCAACCAGTAGGCTACATGTATAACAGTGCTTAGGATAGAGTTCATTCCATTCAATGACGTGTGCTAGAGGTTTGTGGTAAATTCTGTTTTTGTTTTGTTTTTTTCCCCTCTTTGGGTATATTTCGCTGCAGATTTCAATAATGGTTGCTTTGGGTTACTGATCTGATGGTCAGGGATTTGGGTCCCAGTACTTTGAAGCTAAAATCAAAATCAAGCATTTTTGGTTGCAACCACCACAAACTCCCTGAAATCCTGCAGGAACTGCTTGTTGCTTCAGAGCTTTTTATATGATTGTTGGATTAGGCCCTGCCATGTTTAGATAGCATCTTCTCAAATATTATTAGTAAGGGATGATCATGTTATTCTTAAGAAGGTCAAAACATCTAAGGATGCACCTCTAGGTCTTTTTCCGTTGTCTTTTTAAAATGTATCAGGCTTTAGACACAATGTTTGAGGCGAAAAGTGTAGATCATGACATCTACCCCAAATCTCCTGCTGAAATAGATTTTAGCATAGTGGAGCATTTGGTTTGTGATAATCTGAAAATCAATACATCTCTCTCTCTCTCTCTCTCTCTCTCTCTCTCTCTCCTCTCTCTCTCTCTCTCTCTCTCTCTCTCTCTCTCTCTCTCTCTCTCTCTCTCTCTCGAAAAGGCACAATTATACCCTTTGTTAGCTGAGGTGTGTCTGTGCACCAAATTTGTGAATTATATGGCTTGTGGACATATGTTAGCCCTCTGTGCATTTTTTTTTTTTTTACTATACACAGTCTCGGATTACTATGCTTTGAGTAATGAATCTTGCTGGCTGTGTAATCAAGAGGGGAACTAAATACTTTTTTATTGTATGTAGTTAAACCAAGAGTTAAATGGTCTCATTCTAGTCCTCTCTTTAAAGAATTAGCTTTTTGAAACTAGTGCCACCATAATCTTCTAGCTCATGCCACTTCTCCTCCACACTCCATCAATCAAAACATTTGGATGGTTTGTACTTCCAACAGGGGCCATTGTACATTGTGTCAAGATTTGGGTGCTTGAGAGTATAAACAAGCTTGAGGTGTGTTTTTTTAGCTTACAGTGTTTTCAGTTTTTATTTTGAACATTATTTTTCTCAGCTTCCTAGGTAGTGAATCAGTATATCGTGTACACAAGTTCAGGCACTGGTAAGAACCCTGGCTCACTACACACTGGGACACTGTGCATGTCTTATTTTTATATTGTTGAAAATTTCATTAGGCAAAAATAATTTCTGTCTTGGTACTTAAAGTAGGATTTTTAGTGGATTTTTAAGCTTATTAAATGTCATGAAAAATCTTTTAAATGGTATTGTATATGGAACATTAAAAAAAAATCAATCAACTAATCATTTTACAGCTACAAGAAGCTGTAAAATGCTGCTTGACCGCTCCTCCTCCATTTTTATTTTGAGCTGATGGGCTTCAGAAAATGTGACATGAATTCCAGTAAGGAAACCATAGTGATCAGACCTAACTACTGAGCTTATTGATGAACTCAAACTCAAGTTTAAATTCATAAACAAGTCCAAAATCTTACTTAATTTAACTTTTTTGACCAAAAGGCTTATTTGTTTACATGTTTATCTTTTGTGACCTCGAGAATCTGAATCCAGTCATAACAACAGTCTAGTTTTAGTCATAAACTGTGAATAGTCTTCAGATCAATGCCTTGTTCTGGGACACTAAATGTCTTGCTTGGATTCAGTTTGATTGCCGTCACACTTTGATAGGCTTCTGATGGTCACACTGGTGAAATTGGCTTACTGCCCATGGTTGATGGAGCAACACTGCAGGTGTGCCACATTGCCCTACTACAACATATAGTAACTTTGCTAAAAGAGTGCCTTTAATTGTCTAAAACCTAGCTATAGACTATTAAACAGACATATCTCCACAGATTCCACTCCACAATGGTGGTTCATATGATGGCTCATATGAAAGTAGACACTCAGGGTTATAAGATTTTTTTTTTAGTTGTTCAAAAAAAAAATCTGTTTTTACCCAGTCTGCTAGACACAATTTGTTCATGCAGTTTCCCAAAACAAAAGTTACTTTTTTTTTTTTTTTACACAAAAAGAAAATTTTGATATCAAAAAATTTTCTTATCTCTGAGACACCCCATCTGCTTTTTTATAAGAATCTAAAATTTAAAGGTGTTATCTTCTACGAGTTTCCTATGTAAAATCTTCAGGGAAAAAACCCTGAAAGCCGACCATGTCATGACCAATTTTATATCAGACTTATCACACTAAAATCATTCGTTTGTTTATACTGATTGAAAATGTATGATAATTTGATTTCTGTTTCACCAGAGCAATGGAACACATGTACTGGTAAAAAGGGGTTAAGAAGTCTTAACTTTACCGGAGTATCTACAGTAGTTAAAGATAAACAAATGATCCATGGATTTCTTAACATCTACATATGCCATATTTTTTGTCGTGTATATTCCTTACAGAAAAGTATTTCTGAGCTTGCATTGTGGACAAAAGATCACGCGAAATACCTTCCATGCATCATTGCTAAACAACTTGCCGCAAGGATCACCTGATCCTTACAGCCGAGCTTAAATGAAACCCAGCTGCATTGCTTTGTACCGTAGCAAAACATCCTCCTAATTGCTAACATGTATCTGTGAGAAATCAAGACTATCTCCAAGAAAGCTCTAGAATCAAAACTTCATAGTGGTGTTGTGGTGCTAAAGCAAAGCAGACCCCAATGATTTTGTTAGATGAATGGAGAATTTTTGGTTCAGACATTTTCTCATAAAATTGTTGCTTTTGTTTACTCTCCAAGCTGAAATCATCTTTGTCAAGTCTTATTTGCCTGACAAATTTAATTGGAGCTATAGCTAATCCAAGTGTTCACACTTCAAAAGCTGTCTTTATTCCTGCAAAACGAGAAAAAATTGTTGGGACGGTTAATTGTTGTTTTTGAATTTTCATTGATTTGGCATAAAATAAAAAAGAATGCATTATTGTTTTTTTTTTAGCATGGATGATGATAATGATGATGATGATTCAGTCAATTCTTGACCCTAGCAATCATCTTATTTTAAAACTATAAAGTAAAAGGAACACAATGTACCAGGGTGTTGTATTTCTTTTTTCCCTTTCAACCATTTATTTCATAAATGACATATATGAACACATTAATATGTGAGTGTGTTGTTTTATCCTGCTACATCCATAGTGAAGGTAGTACCATTGTTTTTATGACTTCTTTAATAATTGAAGAACAGAACTCGAAAAAGGAAAGCCAAATGTATTTTCTATTCTGCTTATCATGCAGCTTCGTAATTAATATTTTGAATATATTTTCAACGTAACTAGCCACGTTTATGGCAATCCATTGCAAAGCATATAGTATTGTAGTATGCCCTTAATCTCTTAACACAAGTGAAAATCATATTTGTCTTGTAGTAGAGGCATTGGCGAGGTTATAAATGTCAACTTGTTAAAGGCTGCAAACACCCTGGGGTCAGAGGTTAAGCTACAACTTTTAAAAGAACAACCCCCGAGACCATTGTCAGCTATTTGCGTGAGAAACCATGCAAGATACTGCTAGTAAAATATTTTAACATGCACGTCAGTTAAACACATTCTTGAGTTTCTTAAAATATTCAATGCACACAGTGTTCACAATGTATTTCTGTAATTCTGGTAAAAACCCAGACCATAGTAGTGAAGCTTGCTAGTAGGACCCATAGCTGCATATCTCTCTTTAGGGGCGGCGAGCAGTGAGATTAACCATAGAGTGGCACTTAACACCTCACACCTACTTGGGTTTTTTTTTCCTTCTTCTTCAAGCTGAGTATGTACTAAATGGCATTAGATTAGCCTTTTTACTGAATAGACTGTATAAGAAATGGGAAATGAGTGTTGAGAGAAAAGAATCTATTGCTAGCATGTCAATGAGCCTTCTTTTGATGAGAGGGTGCTGGAATTCTTTTTAGTTCCTGGATTAAAATGAGCTAGTGGTTTGGGCAGTTGAAGTGAAAGAACAGAGAGGAAGACCTTCTTCAATAGTCATTATTGTAGTCAACTCCAGCTTCATAAAAATATTTAGAATATACATATATAAAATAAGTTTGGTTTAGACCTTCTGCTTGATTTTTGTAAGAATTAATATATATATTGAAGAATTAATAGTTTTAAATAAAAAAATCCAGCATGACATGGATCTTTTGTTGGCAAAATCGTCTTGAAACCCCAGTTTTCTTTCTGGAACAATCTTCAGACTTTTAAAACTTTTTTTTGTAATGCTTTAATAATTTTTATCCACTTATTTTATTTAGCTAAGTAGAGAGAAGGTTAGCTAGCTAGGTCTAGAGAAAGTTAGCTAGCTAGGTTTAGAGAAAGTTAGCTAGATAAGTAGAGGGAGGTGTAGGTAGAGAGAGAGGTATTTCTACATTTTTAAAATTTCATCTTGTATATGTAAAGTTATATGTAAATGGCACATAATTTTGGAGACAAAGACATTTGGAGAATAAATCAAGGGAGGATTAGTAAAGGAAGAACAGTTGTTGGTTAGGTGGTATACATATTATGCAGTCATGTCTTGTATCAGTATGCCTATGTTTCCAGTTGGTCTGGCTCTATGGGAGGTTTTTAGATTTATATCTTTAAGTTGAATGCACACTGTAATGTGGTTCATATTTTGAAAGGCTGGTAGGGTTTTGGAACAAACCCAAGTTAACCATTTAGTAAGGGGCCTCCTGAAATGTTTTGAAGCCGTTTTGTCCTTTCTAGGAAAAGCATAATGGTTAGTTGAATCTTGTGTAACTCTTCAGCTATGGGTCAGTGGGGTTAACATGTTTTGTTAAGAAACTTCAATCCACATTTTCTACCTTGTTTCTATCAACCCTGACCCATTCTTACAAACATTTATGATTGGCATTGACATAACTGACACATATAGATCCGGGGCACCATTTTTAGTTTCCACAGGGACAAGAAGTCAGCCCAAAACAGCATGAGGTTGAAACCCTTAACCTTTTTCATTCGCTTTGCAATGCTGCTAATACGTTTGTTGAAGCACATGGCAGCTGGACATGTGTCAAAAGGTCCTCTGTGTTCATTTTTTTGTCTAGAAATGAGGGATAAATCACGAGGGAAAGCTCATGATATCTGTTGGTGTCTCATGGCAAGAAGTGGGCCTTTGTGGATAGCTTTATTGGATTTGGCAGTGGCAGAATATCTCCTACCAAGGCAAGGCATGTAGGCAGTTTAATCTAGATGAAACTAGCATGCCTTGCAAGCGTGCTCTATAGGAGTCTCAGTCTCAGCTGAGAGGGGCATTCTAGCTCTTGCCTGGCTCAGCTAACTCGAGATATTAGATCCAGTGGAAATAAAGGGGCCATACTCGGTATCTGTTGCTTATTATGAGGAAATAGCAGCCTGAATAGGACCTCTTTGTGTTTTAGGTAGGATGTAGCTGGAAAAAGTGAAGTTCTTCCCAGATAAATCTGAATGCGGAAACAAAGCAGGAAGAAGCTACACTGATACTCAATGATCATCCTTGTTTTGTAAAAAAAATAAAGCCATCATCCATCCAGCCCTCTTGACCCTGCTAGTATGTAACCCTCTGTCAGGCCTAAACCTAACCTAAATGTGCTCTGAATAGCATTTATCATTATAGCATTTATCATCACAGATTTGTTGTGTTTATGGGGTGCTTATTTACATCTCCAAAGGTCTAGGGAGGCATAATGGGCATATGCAATTAAAGCATATTATAATGCCAATCAATCAAGCAGGCTGCCTAAACATAACTGTAACAATAGTTTTGGGTTGCCTGGCCAGCTGCTCTCTCAGTCAGAACCTCTTAACCTCCCACCCTTTCTCATCCACCCTTTTGACCCCAACTTCCTTGTAGGGTGCGATATGGCATTACGTATCGTGGAACAAAAGAAAAAATGTTTATTGTTAAAGCTTTTTCAAAAGTCGCTCTTTAGAAGATAAAGAAAAATATCTAACAGTCTTCAATTTATGTCCTTAAAATCAGATGTGGGAGTTACCAAAGGTGCCCTGTAACAATAGCAAAATCAAGCATTTAGGTAAACTAAGCAGCTAAACTTCCCACAACACACTGACACAGGAACTTCTGTTATGATTCCTAAAACTTGGAATTGAATGGCGTTGTTTAATATTTGCTTTCTATTTTGTATACATATTCATCAATTTTATATTCTGACTAACGAGACATTGGTTGGGGTTATCATACACTTTTGTTTCCTTCTGGTTTCTTTTAGTAATGCAGTGTAATGCAGTAATATAATGCAATTCAGTAATGCAATTCAGTAATGCAGTGTAATATAAACTAGATTTGTAAAGTTCGTCACAACAAACTTTGATGTTGGCTTTGACGATGCAAGTGTTTGCAAAGGCCGGTGCTTTTTGGAGGCAAGTGGACATAAGGGTTAGTGTTACTTTTGGAGGCAAGTGGACAGAAAGCTAGGGTGCCAAAACATTTGGAGGTAAGTGGAGACAAGCACGTGACGTCATCAGAATACACGTGAGGAAGTTCCCCCCATTGTTCTGAGTGTTTTGATATGTCACATGACCATGTTGTAAAAGTTTTTTGATTTTGCATATTTGGGGGCAGGGCTGCGGCACAACTGAAAGGCCAGTCGATACACCAATTTAAAACTTTGTTCAGAGTATCACCCTAAAGGAGCTGGCCGAGTTTGGTGTAGATGGTCAGAAAGCTTGCCGAGTTATAAACCTCCAAAGTTTATAATGGGAGTCTATGGGGAAAAAAGGCCAATTTGAGACCCGGTACCGGAAGTACCGGTACTTGGATCACTTAGAAAAGTAATAGCAACAAACCTCAGACCAGGGTCTACAACATATCCGAATTTGGTGCATGTGGCTTGAAAGCCCTAGGAGGAGTTACTCTTGATAAATTTTTGTCTAAGCTTAAATAGGAAAACAGAATGTTGGCTTCTACAAAGCCAACATAAATATGTATTGCCAAACAGAATCAAGGGGGAAAGATTCCCCATCTGGTGTAATAGGGGTATTTTTATTAATTGATCTTTGCGTCACCATTGTGGCGGAACACGCATTCAGACCCACTTTTGCAATTATAAAAGAATTAGAGTAATTTAGCTCTTAAGTACAGTAAACATAATACATACAGTACAAATACAAAACCAATGTACATAACATTTATATGAAAAGGAGAAGCCCAGTTTTGCTAATGTTGCATTTATACATACAGCAACCCAGAGATCATTTATATTCATTGAGAGCTGGCAACTTCCAACAAAACAGGTTGGAAGTGAATGTGTCAAGGAAATGACAAAATTGAGAACAGTTTAAGGTTATTCTAATATGGAGCAAATTTTTGCATTGGCCACCAGTGGAATGAAGACAGAAGAACACATGTGATTCATTACAAATTGCACACATCTTCTCCTTCATCTCATGAGATATGATGTAGATAAACACCAAATCTGTCTCTGGAATGTTTTATTCTAGGAGCACGAAAATTATTTGTTGTCAAGTGGAATAATAGTAACATCGACCACTGTGACTGGTGAAAATATAACAGCATATGAGAACGTAGGTATTGTTGTAGGTAGATTGTTGGGAAAGGTGACTGCAGTTGGGGGGAATGCTCACATTTTGTGGTTCTGGTCTTGATTGAGCAGAACTATATATGCATGATTTAAGTTTCTGAAATGGATAGTTCCCTGGGTGTGTGGGGGTCATTGTGTTTTTCAGATCAATTAATGTAACTGTGGCCATGTAGCTGCTGTACTGAGAACTGCTGCTTGCTGACCTTTCTTCCTTTCTAACAGACACAGCCTTTGTTCCAGATGCAAAATCACAATTTTTTACATTTCTTACACTTCCTGACAATTATTCTCATGTTTCAGCAGCACAGCCTTACACATATTTTGTCTATTAAAAATGCAACCAGTGATTAAAATCTTTATCACGATTATCTAGTGCCGGAGTGATTTATGGCACTATTACGGTTATTTATGATTGGGTTTTCTACATCATTTCCAAATATGGTATGAAAAGAGACATGTCATTTACAGTCCTGTTCATTTTATCCTGAGGCATGAAGATAACATTCCTATTTTAAAACTTGGATCTAAGTGTTCCTTTTCCCCCTTCTCCAAGACAAGCCAGAGTTACTGCTGCTCTTGTAAATGTTCATGCTGAAACAGCCATACTGTAATTTGAGTAAGTAACATTTCCTCTCATAAATCACTCACATATGAATAAAGCATTTCTTTATAAAAAAAAAAAAAATTGTACTGCATAAAACGCTGTCAACAATAACAGTCCTGTCTGATTCAAGCAAAAAATAAATAAATAAATAAATACAGAACTTGAATAAAAAAAAATCCATGGACAAACAATTTTTTTTTTTTACATCCATGTTTAAGGTTACAGTGCAGATTAGAAGAATATCTAAACAAAAAAGCGTTATTAATTACTTTGTCTAATAGGATTCTTTTTTATTTAATTTTTAAATTTAAAATTTGTATTTTTTAATTCAATCTCTTGGAACTTGGAGTAGGGAGTGCTTTGTTTATTCCATCAGTGACCATTGAAAACAAAGGACAAATGGACAGAATGTGATCTTTTGAGGCTTTTTTGGATATATGCCTCTATCATTCTCTGATGCCTCTTAATAGCAACCTTCACCCCCCGTTCCATAGCTTTTCCATCAGCAGCCGTTTAAGAAAGCAGTCCTTCCCAGTCCAAAGAAAGTGGAATCAGCATCTGCTGTGCACTGTTTTCATGCAGATGTGTTAAAATAGAAAACAATGTTCCTGACCTAGAGAGAGAGAGCGAGAGAGAGAGAGAGAGAGATCTAGTGCCTTTTATCATTCACCTTTTCTTTTTGATTCAGGACTTCTTGTTTAAACGGGATAGCCTGACATCGTCCATAAGATGAGCGAGCCTGGACGCATCTTTGGTTTGGATCCAGCAGATTCCTTGGAATCAACCATTAAGACCACAACCTCAGTAGGATGCATTACATAGATATAAACCAAAAATACAACCCTGGGCTCTCAAAATATATTCTGCCTCCAACACCAGTGACTCTAAAGCACAAATTGTGGTAGAGGAAACTGGCATTCTAGAGGACTCTAGAAGGACCTTCTAGAGGTCAATCACCAAGATGTTTGGATCCACAAGCAGTGGCATGATGTCAACCAATTAAAAAAGATGGCGTTGCCTTTAGGCATCTGTTCAGATTTGGTTGGCTCTTTCTGAAAGGAACATAATTGACTTCTAGACAGAATCTTGAAAGTTTTAGGGGTTTAAATGAAATGGGTTTTGCCCTGTTATGGGTTATATTTTAAAGCATAATTAGAGATAAACTGAGGATAACTGTTCTAACGATCACTAATCCCTTTCTGAAGTGTTTGTTCCCTTTTGTGTCTGGTTCTCATACGGTTTTGAGATGTTTGTGGACATCCCCTATTCGGGTGGTCTGCGAACATTGAAGGCTATCTGAGAAGATGGGTAGATAAAAATGGGTAGAAAAAGATCCATTTATAGGATGGATAGAGATAGATGGATGAATAAAGATTGATAAATATAGATAGATAGATAGATAGATAGATAGATAGATAGATAGATAGATAGATAGTCATGAATGAATGTAAACTGATAGAAGGATGGTTAACTTTGGGTAGTGATGGATGGATATGGATGGAAAACTAGATAGCTATAAATGGATGTAATGGGGATAGATGAATGGGTTGATGAATGGATATAGATTGTTAGATGTAAATTGATAGAAGGATAGACAGCTATGGATAGTTGTATAGTGATAGATGGATATGGATGGGTGGATGGAAAATACAAACTATGTTTGGAAAAAAAGGTAATTTCCCCTCTGTATGTTGACTTTTGTGAGACCCTGAATCCCCCGTCCTGAATTTTGTAAAGCTGCTTTGCGACTGGATCTATATTGGATCTATTGAATCTAAAAGTTTTCTTCAAATTTAATTGAAATTATAACTTGAAGTAGCATGCATTCCTTACTTGGATTACATTACTGTATAATCAAATATTGCATATTATGTGCAATTGTAGAAGAAGGTTAACAGTTTAAACTTTTATGAATGTCTGAATGAGGTGCTGTTTAAATCACATGTGCCTCAGATTATTTCCATTTAATTTCTGATCTTTTTTCTTTTCTTTTTCTTTTTTAGCCAAGTTAATTCAGTGTTAAAACCATAACTGCTTTGTTTGACTGTTTTGTTCTTTGGACTTGGCCTGTCTTGTGAGGGATTCCAGATGTAACCACTAACATACAAAATGGGGTATTGAGTATTGTAGCTGCATTTAAGGAAGAGATGTTCATGCGTTCAGGTCTTCCTTCTCTGAGAGCATACCTGTCTGACTTCCCACTGAAACTAAAGACAGGCACCCATTGTGGAGCTTGACTGATTTCAAAGATGGTAGACTTAATCTATGGAAAGGTGGCAGAAAGACAAGGCTGGAGATGAAACAGATGAGGCTAAGAGAGATGGTCGTATATCTCAGCGGGGTGTGTGTGAAAGGGCTCGGGTACAGCAGGGGTGGCTTTAGTGCAAGTTCTGTCAGACAAGGTAGGTGATGTTAAATAAACCACAGCACATCTGCGGCCAGGCATCAAGTTTCGGACTGTATTGGCAGACTGACAAGAGTTCCTTTGTGGACTAGAGGAGACTCCGCTCCCTCTGCACAGCTATCCTCCTCTCTTTGATTTGCAATGGCTAGCATTGAATGCATCATTCAGATTTATGAGAGAGATCAGTGTTGCTTTTTTGTGATGTGTCTTCATCTAGCCTCATTCTGTCTAGGAGGGTTATCAAGGGAGAAGTGAATGTAACATATGAGTGAAAGTATTTCAGTTTACAGATGCCTAAATGACATTTAGCCTAACATAAAATGTATGTAAGCTGTGAGGAGAACACATGTCACATGCCTTGAATAGCAATGAAAGTCCTTTTTATGAAATGAAGGGAAGCCTTTGGGGCATGTGCTGGACCTTCTTGAGATTTGTCCAGTGTCTTAATCTGACAGTTTGTTGTACTAATATCATTGATAATGAGTTTTTGGGAAATTTGAAATAAACCGAAGTCTTTTCTGGTCTGGCTTGCATGAGAAGAGAGCTAGAAAGAGAGATCAGTAATTCTGAACTCGACTGTCCCTTCCATTCCACTGTTATATCAGGTTAGCGGCTGCTATTTTTTGTGTTTGACATGCTAGCTGCCTTAAACCTTTCCCAGACAGAGCTGCTCTTGCGCAACAATTGTTTTTTTTTTTTTCCCTTACAGTTTCTTGTACACTGCAAAAACTGATTAGTAAGTGAAAATATCCTGAATAAAGTCAGATTTATCTACTATTTCCTATTATAAGATTACGATTAACTACATCTAAAATATTTAATTTTTTACTCACTTTACATTTAGCTTCTTTCTGAAAACAAGTGCATAAAATTGTCAGCCAATATAACAAGTTAGTAGAAAAAATCTCTAGAACTGGCTTTTAGTAATCTTATATTTGGTTTGTTGTAATATTTGCTCAGTTTGACTATATTCAAGGTACTTTCACTTTCTAAGAGGATTTTGATTATTTATTTAAGTGCATCTTTGGTTCCACCTACTTGGGCAGTCATGATAATTGTTAAACACATTTTGCATGAATATGCATAGAATACATTAAGTATTCATCAAATAAAGGACAAATAATATAGTGTGTGATTGGTTTAAGAGAGAAAAATAACTTATGGGATATGGAACAAGCACCATGATGATGATGAAAAATAGCTTTCACATGAGAAACAAGTAGTAGTCTGCTCTCCATGGCCTGCCCAATCCATCCTGATGCCCTAGTTCTAGTTGGAGTCTTGTCACTTGGAGGCTGATCACTGCTACTGAGGGTGATCCCACATGGACAACCTGGAGATACATGGGATTGCTGTGGATGATACCACTTAGAAACACTGCAGATGGCTTTGTGACTTCAATTGATACAATCAGTTTTGCACTTAGGTCTCTATACAAATAAATTTGAATATGATGGTGCTTTTAACGAATTGACATTGTCTCAAAGCAGCATTACAGAACATAAACATAAAACAAAAAGTTAATATAAAGATTAATATCATACAAAAATTCAAGATTATATTCGATACATTTAAATATTGTATTTATCCCCAATGAGCAAGTCTGAGGCGACTGTGGCAAGGAAAAACTCCCTTGGATGGTAAAGGAAGAAACCTTGAGAGTATCCAGACTCAAAAGGGGAACCCATCTTGATTTGGGTGACATTGGAGGGTGTGATTTATAAATGTACAGTCCAACAAATGTTGTATTTAAAAGACCACATGTAGTTGTCAGAATATCAGAATATTTCATGAAGCAGATTCCAACTGGAGCTGGTACATCTCTAGATGTTTCGGGATCCTCACATGGTTGGCCTCATCTCAGTAAAGGTCCAAAATCTTCATGACACAGAAGATGGAGCTAGTACAATTTCTGGATGCCTTGGGATGGATAGAAAGAGAGAAGCAGTGGTGAGGAATTAGCATGGCTGGTATTGATTAGTATGTGAGAAGTTCTTCTACAGGTCCAGCATCCCTAATGTGTGAACATTTTCTAAATATCATAACTATGAACCCAGTCTAGCAAACCCACGTGTGGATGAACATATTTTGAGGCATGTTAGACTTTATTTACCCCTGGGACGAAAAAGGTCATATGCATGTTACAGATCAGTTAGATGAGTCTGTTTGATGTAGATATGTGGAACATACAGCCTGTGCCCTCACTCTGTCTGCCCTTATTCCATTTCACTACAGTTTCCTGTTCAAGTCTCAGAGTGGCTGTAAGCCATTCATGCAATAATATTTTCAGGCATTATCACTTGAGTTAAGCTCAGAAAATGAGAACCACATGTTCGGCTACATTCTGAAATTACACATAAAGGGGAAAAAGAGGGAGATGGAGGAATACAAAGTGGAGCTCGAATTCGTCCCCATTTTTTCTATTTCCTTTATCTAGAGGTGGCAGATGTGCCAAATAACTGAGGTAGTGTATTTTAGCCTTTCAGTAAGGATAGTTTTAATATAGATGTTCTAGGAGAAACCTCCTTTATTGTCTGTTCTTGGTCTTAGAATTCAAAGAGCTTGTAGCTGCATGCATCAGCACAGTCAAAACAATTCAAAATTGTTATGGTCTGAGGACACACGCACACAAAAAAAACACCTTTTTTTAGACTGTGATCTTGCCGTTTGTTTTGCTTGAAAATGGAATTCCCTGGCCCTTGATGTAAGATTAACACCACCATGTAAGGTCTTGTTGTTTTAGATTTAGTTTGCCCATAACAACTTTGCTGTGGTTGTCTGCTTTATTTACATAGATTAATTTTGTCGTAATTTCAGCAAATGACCTCGAGCATGTATTTGAATTCAGCATATTTTAGCATGGTGCTTTCTTTAAATGACTTGATCAGTTAGATAACACATCCATCTCTTTGTATCTCTTTGGCATCTTGTGTTTTGTTGTTTTTTTGTACTTCTGTCTCAGTCCCGTCTACGGACATGCTGATATGGAGTCTATCATATCTTGTAGATAGAGCTGTCCAGGACGCACTGTTCAATGTTGGCCTGCCACTGAAACCAAGTGGTGACAGAGTTTAATACATGGAGTAAAAAAAAATACCATGATGTCTGACAGAACACAAGGACCTAGAATGGGTATAATCCCTGTATATAATTCAGATTTTTTTTAAACATACACACAGTCATACAAAGTGCAATTTGTTGTGAAATATATATATATGTGTGTATGTATATATGTAATATAGAGCTAGTGTGTTTGTATTTATATACATGATACACAGTCGTGAAAAAAATGTGCATATCCCATTAAATATATGTTTTTTTTAATACAAAATTTTAAAATGTACATTTCTGATCTTGTTTTAATTTGTACCTGTACATGAAAGTGATATAATTGCTTATAAACAACGATAAGAAAAACATTTTTTAATTATTAAACATGTATGCCCTAATAGCTAATAGTTTCCCCCACTCCTAAATGCAGACTTCTTTCAGCTGTGTGATGTTTGAGGGGTTTCTTGCAGGCACAGTCTGTTTCAAATCACCCCACAAGATCTCAATAGGATTTAGGTCTCCATTCCAGAATTCTCCTTTTTTTACTTTTCAGCCACTCCTTGGTGGATTTACTGGTATGTTTTTGTCATGTTGCAAAATCCAGTTAACATTTCAGCTTCAACATTTTGCCTGATGGTCTCACATGTTCCTCAAGCACCTTCTAATTTAATGTAGAATTCATAGATTCTATGAAGGTTAGCTGACTAGGTCCTGCTGCAGCAAAGCATCCCCAAACCATAAAAATTAAAAAAAATCTCCATGTTTCAAAGTTGGTATGAGGTTCTTTTGCATTTAAGCAAAAGAACCTCATATTTGTCTAAAGCACATTTTTCAGAAGTCTTTGATAATTGAAGATAATAGAAGATTTTTGGAGACTTCTTTAAGCATCTTATGGTCTGCTCTTGGGGTGAATTTGCATAAATGCTCTGACCTGGCCATGATTTTCCGGCATTGTAATGGCTAATTAAATTCTTTTGGGATCTTTTTATATCTCTTACCAGACTGATGAGAATCAACAATCTTTTTTCTGAAGGCCTCAGTGAGCTCTTTGGATCTCACCACGGTGGTAACTCTCACTTTAACAATTAAGAGCAAACCAAACTAAATATCTGAGGTTTATATTAGACAATCCTCCTTCAAAATGCTCTGTAACAATGTTCTAATAATTTCCACCTGATGTGATACACCTGTATGCAATCTTATCCATTTTAAATACAAATAAATGTGATGGCGTCCTTACTTTTTGCTCACAAAAAAATTAGATTTCTTTTTAAATGGCATTTTAAGGATCATTTTTCTTTGCAGGAATACATTTCTTTGATTTTATTTGTTTAGTTATATTACTTGAATCATTTGATGAAATGCCCATATGTTTTTAAATAAAAAAAATAAAAAAAACTCACAGGCTTAAAAAAACCCATCTTAATTTTTGTTACTCAAAATTTGAAGGAACATTAGCTGTGGATATGCCACTGTTCTACTACAAAATAAAACTTAACACTAAGTTATGGAAATGACCTGAATCAATTTTTGTGTTGTATTTGTATACATGTTACAGGCACACATTCACATACAACCCACACTACAAGATATACCTAAGATATACCGTTATTCTCCCCACAATGGGGAAATTTCATTTACGAGAGGTTGTAATAAAGGTCAAAACAATCTGTGTGTGTGTGTGTGTGTGTGTGTGTGCTGACTTTTCATCTCTCCCACATCCTCTGTGAATTAGTCATCATTATTTTAGATATGCTCTTGCAATAAAATGTATTATTCTTGTATAAAAAGCATATCCCATCTGAAAAGTACTTAAATGTTTGTGCAAACACCTGACAGTTACTCCTCATAATGGTCACGCTTATGAGTGTGAAAAACGATGTTGCATGATTTAACTGTCATTGTGATGAGATATCTCTCCTGAAGACCGTAATGTGACTGTGGGTCAATAAAGAGGCAAGGTTCACCAGTCTATCATGTGAAGTACACTGTGTGTAAAATAGTCGTTTAATTTCACACAAGATGTAAACATTTTCACTGGAATGGAGTGGAGTAGGAGCTATTTGGAGAAGGTAGTTGCACTGGAGTAGGAGCTTTTTCCACACAGAACTCCTGTGACTGCTGATGTCTTTAAGATCGATAGTAGTAATGAAAAATGAGTCTATAGTAAGATATTTTGAAATATTAGCGTTTTTCTTTTTGTTTAATTTTATACCGAGATTAATGGATTTAGAACCCAATGCGCAGTGAAGCTAACAATTTTACAACAGTTTGCATTTCTGGAGAATTTATTACTAACAGACTTTAAAGAGCTTTGCAAATGTATACACACACACTCTCTTTCTCTCTGTCTGAGAAGCAGACTTCTAGCTAATAAGGCATAATACTCCCTATCTCCGTCAGGCTGTCTAAGATGGGGCTTTGGCTTTGGGCGCTCACCTTTTGGTCCTGTTTGAGGTTTTTATTTGGGTTAAGTGATGCTGGAAAACAGCTTTACAGTGTTTGTGTCAGACATCTGTCATCCTTTGTGCCAGGACTGAAGCAAAATGCCTCTTATTGACCCACAAATGCACATCTGGATCAAGCTCAGAACTTGATATTTTCCTAACAGATCCTCAAATCCATAACTTCGACTCAGTTCTGTCAGTTTGTGGCTACATCCCAGAGAGTAGTTTCTGTCGAACATATAATCCTCATGGCCATATATTTTCACAGAATTAGATCACCAGAAGCCCAGAAATACCACTGCGAGTGCAAGTAAGTCCAAACTGTACAACTGCAATTACTGGAAACTTTTCTGCTTTTGTGGTCAGACTAGCTCATTCATCAGAGAACAAATTAGATAGAAAGCCACAGACTGGCATGGGGAGTAGCTGCGCTTGTTAGGGAGCGAGGGTGGCAAGGTTTCATTCAGGGCTCCTTTTGGACCTAATCTGGCTCTAGCTGTCAGATGGCAAACTAGAGGAGACGTGCACTCTGTGATTTAAATGACATGATTTATGACCTTTAGGGATCCAGACTTCTGACTCCAACATTGACCCAGTCATATGACCAACCAGCGAGGGGCTGAGTATCTTCATTACAGCTTCTTTCTTCAAAAGACATGTCTCCAGTTTTTTTTTTTCTCCTCTGTTTCACTTAGGTTTTAAGCGGACATTATTTCTCTTTCAGGTCCTTTGCTCAACTCTTTCCTTTGCTCACTCAACCTCTGTATGGTGTTTCTAAGAATAATGAGCTATGACTCCCGAAGGAAAAAATGCTTTCTGCTCTGGTATATACCTCATCTTAGAACAGAACAGGAGCCTAGACTAAATATGAAGTCCGAAGTACTAAATAAAAATGTACTGCAGATACCTTAAATTGTAAAGAACCTATTAATGACTATTTGTTTAAAGAAGACATCTGTCTAAAATCTGTGTAAGGATTTTGATTGAACAGTTTTAAAACTGCAATTACGTGTCATTGGAATTCAAAAATTCATTTTATATTTATATTTGAGAGCATGTTCCAGCATTATTCGCCTTAGTTTTGGTTCACATGTGCAAGAATGTGCATATAGTGTTGTTAGATTACAGTAACAATTTAATTCAAAAATTCTTTTTTTCCAACACATTATTGATCAAAGAATCATTTGTGATGTTGTTTGAAACAAAACAAATTCCTAAGAGATCCTAAAATGTTTCGCTCCATAATACACATCACAGAGTTAAGAATAGAACAGGATTTGTATGACCTTTTTATCAGCTGATTTTCCGGGACGTGTTTGAATGTAGCTCACAAACGTAAGGTGACTTTAGCCCTCTCCTCCAAACTCTCCTCTGTGATCAGCTATTTTTGTTGTTTCTGTGAAAACAAGGCTGCATTTGACATTCACGGGTGATTGCTTATCCTCTGACTAAGCTACACAGACGAGCATATATAAACACACATTCACAGGTCACCTTGTAAGTCTTATTCTTAATGTGATTAATCAGATCAGCATGTACTGATGCGTTTTATATATATGTGTGTGTGTGTGTGTATGTATATGTGTATATATATATATATAGCATCATTGTACCTGTTTCTGTGTCTTTCGTAACTCAGTTCCACTTCGCTGTTGCTTTTTATAGTCATTTTAAATGTACTTCTATCTTTCTGCCTCATTCATTCTTCAGACTTATTGCTAATTGATTACCAAGAACTTGTAAAAGTGGCAACAGACAGAGAACAAGGAAAGGGAATGGGAGAGGGAAAAAAAAGAGGGAATAGGGGAATGAGTTTGAGGCACCCTGGCAAGCTTTTGGCACAAAGGCCTCCAGTGAAGCAGCTAAGAAATTACTGCAGCATGTATCTTTTTTTTTTTTTTTTTTTTTTTTAATAAACGAAAGCTGGTGGTAACAGATTGCATGTACACACACACTCTCAAGCTTATCAGCGGGTTTTTCTGAGTCATAGACTTGTGACTAATGAAATAAAATACTCACCGTCTCTGACGGGGCAAATTATCCAAGCTGCTTAAAACTCGGTAAAAAAAAATGGAGGGTATTTGAATTGATTATGCCTCTGACTGAATCATTTGTAGATATAAAAATGTAATGAATTGAAGTGAATTCAAAAGCCAGTCATCTTATAATGGAAGAATTAACGCTGGAAAACTTTTTTCTATGACCCCAATTTGCCTGTGTGATGTAATGGTGTTTTGGTGGGGGGTGGGGTGCCAATATCGATCTTGGGAACATTTACATCAGAGTACGATTTTTTTGAGATATCGTCTATTTTGGTATGTTCAAATTTTGTTCAACTTTTTCCTGGTGAAAAACTCATTAAAAATATTTACGCTTTTTAAACCCATTACAGTTTTGCTGGAAGTTTTCTAGCAACTCATGTACATCATGAGTGACAGTTCAACAGTTAAGTTTCTGGGTTCTCGATCAGAAGGTTGGCGCTTCAAGCCCCAGCAGTGCCACGCTGCTACTGTTGGGCCTCTTTGAGCAAGGCCCTTATCCCTGTGGTAGTGTTAATTTCGTCAGACGAGACGAAATATGTTCGTCAACAACCTTTTTTTTTCATGACTAAGACGAGACGATGACAAGACTGCACCCCAGTCCAAAAACGCTGACTAAGACTAAATTAACGTGCATTATTGTTGACGAAAAAAGACGAGACGAAAATGTTTTGTATAAAATAAAAACTAAGATAAAATCTCTCCGTCTACAATTGTCTCTGCTTTTTCATCAGCTGTTACGCCTTTAAAATATTCAGAACGAGTTCGCGGCTTCGCACTCTTTAGTGTGTGCGTAGAAACAATTCGTCCACACGCAGCTCAAAAAAAAATCCTGAGCGCAAGTCCATCGTCTAGGCTTTTTGTGTTAAATTATATTTCCTGTCGCTGCACAGGCTCTTTTATTGTACATGACAGCTTATGTCCCGATGACCGGTCTTTGCATTACGATTAAAAGCAGTATAAATAAAGTAAAAAATGTGATGTGCAGTCAAGTTCGAGTGTATGCACTGTTTAAACGAGTGTTCTCAACTTCTCACTGATACTTTTGTGATTCGCGGACTGTAAATAGGTTGTATTTTAGGCCCACAGTAAAGTGGCCTATTCTTTTCAGTTTTTCTGAGTATATTTATTTTATTTCTGATTTGAACAGAAACATGACACAAGGCAACCAAAACAAAAACCTTTGTAACTTAAGTTGTCAGTCAGAGTCTGTTGGGCCCCAGCTTTTGAATTGTGTTGGTTAAAATAAAATACTCTTCAGAACAGGTTAATCATTTGTGAATGTGTCTCCTAAATCAGAAATTGAAAACCAGACACGTTTAACATTTGTAACTGTATTTTGTCAGGTAATTATGGCATTTAACCAATGTTTGAGATGTGACACTTTTTTTACTGAAATGTTTATCAGTAATAATCTCAGTAATAATGTTATTTTAAAAAAGACTACAATTTTTTGACTAAAACTAGACTAAAATTAAAAGACTTTGTCAACTAAAACTTGACTAAGATACCTTGAGTTTTCTTTTGACTAAAACTAGACTAAAATGACGAGACTTTTATTCAACTAAAACTTGACTGACAAAAAAAGATATGTGAATGACTAAATATGACTAAAACTAACAAGGACATTTGGCACAAGACTAAGACTAAATTAAAAATAGGTGACGAAATTAACACTACCCTGTGGTGCTGTCATGGCTGACATCCTGACGCCAGCTTCCTAACAAGCTAAGGTCTGAAGTGTTAAAGGTGAAGTGAGCGTGTTGTGAAGGACTGGTGTCTCCTTTTTAATTACCCATGAACAGATACATTTACATTTTTCTATTTAGCAGACTCGGTTATCCAAAATGACTTTCAAATGAGGAAATCCAAGCAAAGTGATCTAAAAAAAAAAAAAGCAAAGTACAGGGTTAGTGATTTAAGAGCAAGTGTAAGTGCAGATTCATTACTTATTTATTATTATTATTTATTGAAAAATCAATCAGCATTCAAATGAGAGGATTTTAAGCTGCCATTAGGCTGAGATTAGGTGATTGGTGACTTGATGCTCGTCTAAAGGTTGCGGAAATGTGAATAAATGTGAGGAGGCCATAGATTTTGGAAAAGAAAGAGAGACAAAGCTGTGTATATAGAAGAGTTGATACTCACATAGATTTTGTTAACATGTAAAGTATTTTATTTCTTAGATGTTTTTAAGTGAGGTAATGTCCAAAACGTTGTTCATTTATTCTTTTTCAAATAACTGCTTTATTGCTGGAAACACCAGTTCTATCATGCCTACACATGCGCGTACACTTTCAGACCAATCGGTACTGTATATCTAGTTCTTGTACTCATGGGAGTCGGAAGCAAATAAAAAGTGGGTGGGTCCTGTAGGTAAAACGTGGAATGGAGTTTAATTTATTAGGGCATTTCTCAAGCAGAATGGATTCGACTGGCGGCGCTCTGAAAAGTAATAAAAAAAAGACGTATGCGCTGAATAGAGACAGTAAAAGTGGGTGTGTCCAATAGTATTGGTCTTAATAAGTGGGTGGGTCCTGTCCCACCCACATATAATGGTTCCGACGCCCATGCTTCTACTGCATGATATTGAAAGATGAACCTTGAGCTGACCCTGGAACTGTAAATGAGAGCTACACCATGCTGCTCATGATAGCCAGAAATAGGCAGCGAAATTGCAAATGACGCTTTCTGATGTTAAGTCACTATCTGTAAATGCATCAATACCAGCATCTGACTAAAAAAATTTAAGCCACAGCCAAAGCCAGACATTTCAAAAGGATGTTCCTACTGTATATATATTAAGTGTGAATCTTATTCTGTTCTCTTGACTCGGTTACATTATTTCTTACATTTCTACATTTTTTTTTCCACCTCAAGTGGTTATGGGTTTCCTTGTTACTTGCCCAACCTTTTTTTTCTGCTGAGCTAATCTAAGCATATCAGGTTCAGTTCTGAAGCGGCTGCTCTACACCAAGCTCGGCTGCATTCGGCAGGTTGTGTGGTCCGGCGTTACCCCAATGACAGACGCTAGTCAGCAACACAATGGACCACCTACAGCCAGGAGGAGATGCCTGCGCAGTGCCAACTAACTTCAGCCAACCTGCTGTTTGCTGGAGTGCAAGCCACCATTTTGCACAGCCTCAGTTCACGGTTTTTAGACACAGTTTATATTTTTAGAAGGCCTAAACAGTTCTTGTTAGGATTAGGGTTTGAAGATGTTTTGTTTAACATATCTTGCTTGCAATAATAGCAAAAGGCAAAATAGGCATAGTTTAAAATAAGACCTTTTTAGATAAATTTGCTTTATTATTTTACAAAATGGAGTTGATGCTGTGCTTTTTACCATCTTGGTACTTGAACAATCTCTTCATTGGTCACACTTTAAACAGAAGTCTATCTTAAGTTGCACTTAACAGCAAGTTTATAGCTTAGTCTTATATGAGAGTATATGAGAGTTTTGATGTTTTTTGCATTAAAAACAATTTGTTTGAGGAGACTGCCTGAGATTGAAAGTAGGTATCTGGTGGGCATAATTCTCACATTGAGGTGTTGAACTGTGCACCATGATGTAAAACCTCTTGGTCAGCTTGGTTGTGGTTTCTTGTTTTACTTCAAGTTTTATTTCTTGAACATTTCCGACAAACCACATGCTAATGATCTATGGTTTTAAATGTATACAAGTTTGGTTGGAAGTGATGTTTGTATTTACGTCTTAAGAAGAAGCTTAAGCAAATCAGAAATATGTTGTGACAGGTCAAACATGTAGACCTTTGTGCCAGACTTGTTTTAATTCACAGATTGCATCTCTGTCCAAAACTTTAGTGAGTGTCATTCTTTGCATTCTTCTATGGAGACTCTATTCTTTGAGGTTGACCTTCACGCTATCTGTCCATCAGTGGAGATTTAAGAAGCATAGAAAGAGTGGGGCTTCGGTTTGAGGGAAAGGGGCACTTATTAACCCAAGCAACCGTGTTAGAAAGCACGAGAGATTGGAATGAAATCCCAGAACATGACCAGAAAATGTTTTTTTTTTCTTTCTTTTATTTGAATTCTGAGTATTTATTTATTTATTTATTTTTTCTCAAAAGTCTAAAATGTGTTCAAATGGAGTCTGGGATAGCAGGGTGCCATTTTTGGAACATATCTCGGTTTGTAACTTTGTTTAGTCTGATCCCAATGGACTGAGATGGTGTTCTCCAACTGTTCTTCAAAGAGGAAATTATTTAAAAGGAAGAGTGGGCCAGCTGGGACTGGGTCTACCTCAGAGCCAAGTGGAGCCCTGGTGGGAAACAGCGGCACTGTTTGATGTGCAGCACTAAAGAAGCTTTGCATGATCTTAGCTACTAGTGCACAAGCTCACGCAAACAGCTGGATAGAGAGCCGAGCGCTCAGTAATGTGTTCATTTTGTCAAGTAAGGCTTTAGTCGAGATGTCAGATGGAGTTTATCAAATCATTCAAATTCAGCAATAAAACTTGCCTCTTGGAGTTCAGTGTGTCATGCAGGGGAAAAGAAATAAGGCCGGTGGGAGGAAAACTCTGAGCTGCAAATGACTTAATGTGTCGTTATCGCTCTGGGAGTTGGGTGCGCACTTCAGTACAACTTCTTATCTCCTGCACAGCATATATTATACAATAAACTCAAATCCCAGTCCATTTTCTGGTGGTTTTTATAACCAAGGCTGGAGAACAGGGTGGGAACTCATCCTTTTATTTATTTTTTTTCTTGATTTGTGATTCTGTTTTTGCTGATAGTTGGGATGAGGGTTAGAGCAAATATTCTGTAAGCCAATTTGACAAATCCCACTACCACCTTAAATTTTAAAACAGGTCATTGCAGTTTATTTGTTTAAGATTTGTGACGGTAATTTTATAAGTGAAGTTTAATTTAAATTGCAATGGGGAAAAAAACCAGAGGGCAAAATTTATATATTTTGCAATTTATATTAAACTTCACTTAAAGTCACAAATTTTAAACATATACACATAAAGACATGTGTAGATAGATAGATATTAATGAGATTAGATTAGAGAATAAAGGTTATTCTTTTTTCCTTTTTATTTTTACATGTACTGTCACAATACAATTCCAAATTTAGGTAAGGTTTAATTTTCTTTTTCTATACACCCACCATCCCAGAACAACCCCCCTACCTAGTGCTAGTGCTAGGTGTGTTTCTGGAGGTCTTGTAAATCCTGATCTGGTAACACGCCACAGCTAATTGGGGGGGATATGTCCCCATGTACACAGCCACAGCTGAGATCCAGAGATGTCATGCCCACACTAATCAACATCAACTGCCTGCAAATTGCTAACACATGTTGCCTGCTTGCTGCAGAAGGTGGGACTTAGCCGTAAATCTTCGGGTATTGTGCCTTTTTTTTACAAACCGGAATTGTCTTATGGAAGGGACCGTTGGTCAGAAATGAAAAGCTTTACGGAACCTGGTGTGATTCTTGATTCTACTACAGACCACACTCCTTTTAATTTCTTTCCATTTCCTCCAAGCCTACAATGACTTTATATGGTGTACTTTCATTCAGAAGGCATTAATCTGAGATTGAGATTAGTTTTGGGCAAGCTCATAACCAAAATTCACTGGGCAATAAATCATTAGCAATACTCACTGACAATCCTTTTCTAGTTTCATTAGCAGACAAGACATGCTTCCATCTGTGTTCATGTTCCATAGCTTATTAGTAAGAACCCCCCCCCCCCCCCCCGACTTGATTTATGTCTCCAAGCTGAATTGTCCGTCATTGCACCTTTCATAATTTCATAAGAAGCAGATGTTGTCTTAGGCATCACTGATGGTACATCAGAATTATTTATTTCACATGGGTTTCATTTTACTGAGTAAATTAAAGCAGAAACTCAGGCGGTTCTTCAGGTTTCTCACAGGCTCTGCTATACCAAAAATGGGAATTGGGAACTCCTCGAAAATACGTCCTCACAAAAAAGTTTTACATATTTAAATATATTTTGTAAAACATTTTTGAATTGAATGGGTTTAATAATAATAATAATTTGAGATTTAAATAATGTCAGTTTGGACCTTCTTTATTAAAATGTTTGTAGCTATGAAAATTGCCATAATAATCCAGTTCAATTATAAGCCTAATATGAATTATTTGGATTATGTTTGTAAATATGAATCTGTGCTAAGGGGCTCTGTGAAATTTATATTACTAGTAAATAAAGGGCCCCCCAACTTCATAACAATTCGAGTCTGACTGCATGTTGAGATGTATCATTAAGGGAAGTGAGCCTATCTTCTTCTTTAGTGCCTCCTTCTGTAGAAAACTTGTTTCGTTATCGCTGCCCTCTTGTAATGTTTACCATTATCGTGTACTCGAGATGTTTAAATAGTCAGCAAAGTCTTGTGGTGACACTTGAACTAGGGTAACAAGGTTGAAGCAAAGGCCACTGATTTTCAGATTCCATCCTTTAACCAGAGAAATACATTGTCTTGTGCTAAAGCCCTCCTTTTTTTTGTCTGCTACACCCCCCTTTTTCCCACCCTTCATATTAATTTTTATATTTATATCATTATAATTAAAAGACGGAAAAACTGAGGGAAAAAGACGTTATGACTGCACTTTTCAAAACAAACGCATCAAGTCATTGGATTTTCAAAGAAGGAAATAGGTGTAAGAACGTCGATGTTTGTGGATTGTTTTTTCCTTCACTCTTGTATTTATCAATGTTTTGAGATGTGAAATATGTTATAACAGGATTCTGAATGACAAACAAGTCTGTCAAGTGTGCTGAGCTTGAAGCCCGAGCTGCAGCTTTGACCACTCTGAAACCAAGACCTATCTAAGAGGCAACTGTGGCATGTTGGCATGCAATGTAATTTTATCCATGTGCATGTCTTTTCCCAGAAGATTTACGCCAATAACCACCAACGTCTCCGCCTACACGAAACTCATGTACATCCGAGAAGTGCGCTGACGGTTTCACAATTTTTTATTCTTAGATAGTCGCCGTTATTGACATGCCGTGTGTGTGTGGACTTATAGGATCTCAGCCAAACTTTTACTGTGCTATTAGGGTAACAGCCCAATCAAAGACCTGAATAGCTCTCTTGTTAGGGCTTTTCAAGGCCCCTTCCTGTCCTAAATCCATTAATACTGTATCAGAATGCAGCTTAGGAAGTGTGCACACGCACACACACACACACACACACACACACACACGCACACACACATAGAGAGATGCAGCTGTTTTCTGCTTTCTGAGTTCAGGAAAGTGGAATCTTCTAGAAGTTTAACGGGAAGAACAGAGACCAAGTTTGTGTTTGTGAGCATGGTTCTATCCCTCGTTATGTGATTAGCATAGTTCTTTTTAAATAGCTTGGGTTTGTTTTGTTTATAGCATGTGATCTTCACCAGTGGTATGCTGGTGCAACCCCCCTGTGTGCTGAGACATGGGGTTTTAATTAAGGGTCTCTCTGTACACAGGAGATTTTTTTTTTTAAAATGCCCACATTCATGCTTGCCTGGAGCCTATCGAAGCCTAACTTCTCTCAGAGACCCTGAACAGAGACGCTCTTGTGAGGCACCGGTGGAAGTGCGTCAGCTCTCACAGGGGGAAAAAATGCAAGAAATGCCTCACACAAGCCGTTAAATACGTTTCGTGTGCAAACACATTTTGCCAACGATACAATCTGACAGTAACCTTTAGTCAGAATCTCCAGCCAGGTCATACATTTAATAATGAGGAAAAACACAATGAGGTGGGGAATTTATTCTGCACCGGCAGCTGGAATGACAAGACAATGTTTAGGTAATAGTGTTGCATTTTTGTCAAAAACATGGGTGCACCAAAGTGGCACGTACATGTCAGTAATAACAGCCAAAAAGGAAAACGCTGTGCGTTTTAATCTGATACCTTTTCACCTCATCACCATCATTCACAGCCCCGACGCAGACATCCTGCCTTTGAGTCACACCATGTATCATTGCCAGTGAGTGGGAGTTAATCCTCCATCTTTCTAGTTTCCTGATGTTATTTCCATTGGCTCTGGAAATGCAATCTGCAATTTAGCACTAAATCCTCTGCAGAAAGTCATCCTAATAGCTGTTTTTTTTTTTTTTGTGCTTTCTATACTTTTTTTTAATGTAACGTTTCACCAGCAGAGCATTCAAAGCAAGCCATTCAGGTGGTGTCTGAAGGCAAGACGTGTGTAGCTGAAGACAAGAGGCACGGTCCAGCTGTGTTTACAGCTGTGAGTTGGGCTCATGGTGGACCTGGGCTCTTTTATAGACTTGATTGGTCACATCTGGCATCATTAATCCCATGTGTAGGCCACAAAATGGAAGGCCAGGTCCTCTTTTTTTACTGAAAATACTCCTCCATCCTACAACCTCTGCATATCTTAACCCTTGGGCTTCTATTCAAAAGTAGGGTTTATCTGATCTAGATGGAGATAATGGACCTTTTTTTAGTTCTTGGCATTATCGCCATTATGCTGAACCACTGTGACCTTCTGATGACACAAAGGTCCTAACTCTGATTGGCCTATATTCACTGGTGGCAGGGTGACACCAGCCCAAGTGCGAAACTCGATACAGCCCGGACAAAGCTCTTTGGCCAGAATCCTGGTCCTACAGACGAGCAAACAAGTCAGTGAATGGAGCAAGCCATGCTAGTGGACCCTACTGCTGATCTAGGATTTGTAACCGAGAAGAGAGAGAGAGAGAGAGAGAGGAAGAAAGAAAGGTAGGCTTTGAAAATGTTTTCAAGAGAGCTTTTGGAGAGTGGACGTTTGGGTGAATTCCATGGCTATGAATCCCCCACCCCTCCCCCTAGAGGACCAGTGTTTCCTGCCTTGCTTCTCTGCTGAAATCAGATTCCAGACCTTGCTTAAGCCTTGGCTTTTTTGGCATCAGCCATTGCTCAGACACTTACAGAGAATTTCAGCTCCCACATGCTTCTTACTCTCCATTCTGCTCCCTTCTTTTCTGATCCTCTTCGTCTTCTCAATCGTCTACGCTCATCATCTTAACAGTTAAAGAAAACAATGAGGTTCATAGCTAGAGCATGTGTCTGCATAAACTGTATAAACTGACATTATAAAATGATAGTGTTGAGGTGTGTGTTTCCATGCCGTGTTTGGCATTATACTGAGCTTTATCCATCTAAATCAGCAATATTTTTATTTTTTTTTCCATCATGGCAGTAATGTACACATTACTGTAAACCTTGTAGCTGGCATTACTGTGATGTTTCAGGAAATAAATCGGTACTAATCAGGTTAATAATTAGAAATGTTCTTCTTGAATGTTTAAACTGCATATATAATACATTTGAAATCTAACTGAAAGATGTCAATGCTGTACATTTTGAGTCCAGGTCCAGCTATGCAAACGTCCTGGTTGATCTGTACGTTTGTAGTTAGTGTTGACACATTCATGTTCCAGAAGATTTTTCCTCTCCCTCCAGTTGCCAGAGTGGCGAAATGACCATGTTTACATTTGACAAGCTGTAAAAGGTGCACTGTGTCATTCAGCCAGTAAGTGAATCGAACACTTACGGTGTCTTATTTACACTGACTGTGTGTGTGTGTGTGTGGTTTTCAAGCAGAGTTGGGGTGTCTAACTCGTCAGTTTTGGCTCATCAGCAAAATTAAACAATGCCACACTTTGGAAAAATTCGACTCTTAGGCTACATTGGTTTCTTAGTCCACTGTTTAAATGCTCATAGAAGAGCCAGCTGTTCCCAGAACAACAGTAACAGTAATCTGTGGATCTTTGGCCGACTCTTTGCACTTCCTCCCCCGTGCTATTTCTTGCATACCTACAGCAGCGCTCAAATGAACTCCATATGACTAGCTGTCACGGCTGCACGTTAGCAAATCCAAAGAAAATTGGCTCACTCTTACATACTACTCATGCGATGTTTTCCATTGTTGGGTTTTTTTTTTTTTTTAAGTTCTTGCTTTAGTCAAGGGAGCAGGAGGGGATTGGTTTATGTTGGTCTGGGAGGGTCAAGCATTGCGTCATGTTGTCTGTTCAGCCCTGTAGTTGAGTTATCACACAATTACAGCTGTTTATAAACAGACAGGGCTTGTAAACCAGCTCCATTGGCCCTCCACTTTCCCAAACACACGAGCAGTCAGACGACCTAATGCCTCAGGGGGAAATGAGAGGGAGACAGAGAGACGGAGTTGTCTTCAGACGAGTGGAAAAATAGAAATAAATCTTACGCCCCTTTTCACAGCCTCTAATGTCTGGGATGCCATCATTAATAACCGTGGCTGTTGGCACTTGCACTTCAGTTCTGTATGACTCTTTCATAGCTATTAGGGCGGGGCAGATGAGAACCGTCAGTACAGGATGAATTTACAAACAAAAGGACACTTAGGTGGAGCAACACTCATCTCCGTAACAGAAGGTCGTGGTCCTTGAATTCAATAGCAGTTAAAAGCTGCCCTTTGTGGTTGTGCAGAAACAGCTGCATTGACTCCACAGAGTCTGTTAAGAGCAGACTAGAGCCAAGGCTTCCTTCTGTACATCTGAAACACACAGATGTAAAGAGCCACAGACACACACACACACACACACACACACACTCACACTTGCTACATCACTCATACTGCATACTTATCTGGCCTGTATAATAAAGGACAATTATAGAAGAAACAGCAGCATGCTGACAACAGACCAGGAAACAGATAATGGGTGTAATGAAACACTTTGATCTTTGATGGTCTGGGGGTTTTTCAGCCAAGATATTCAGCCAAAGTCAGTGTGAATGCACATCTTTTTTTCTGTTCATGTATTTTTCTCCAGACGTATCCCAGACTAATCTGCATGTAACCTTTTATCACAAAGACTCAAACATTGTGTTCAGAAAGAAGTTTGCCTGCAAATCCACAGAAAAAAAAGAAATAATAATTCGTCTAGGTCAATGGAGTGCTATTTGTTTTTTTTTGGCATCTTCAACTCAGAAGCTGCTTTGGAGTACAGGTCAATTTGTTTTAATGTCTGGTTCAGTGTGCAATGTTTGCTAGTTGCTGGTTGGTCTCTCTGCCGTGCCATTGGCCTGGGAGCATCTCTTGCGGTAGACCGGGAGAGTGATGATAATGCTTCTCTTGATGGCTGGGCACATCGCTTGTGCTGATTTGAGGCTAAATTTAAACCTGTGGACAGACGGGGTGTGCCAGAGAGTCATGAACTCAGTCTACAGTCTACTGTTCCTTCATTCAACACAGCAGCATCTGAACTCTTGCCTGAACTAACTGGACTATCTTTATTAACAAACTAATGAAAGCCTGTAGCAACTGTGTAGCTACTGAGCTCGTGTCGTATCCGGTCAGAGACCACAATACAGAGAAGAGTTGTACAAGTGAACAGGAACATTTTACTATTACGCTGTCCACCGGTATTAGTGATGAGAAGCAGATCACGGATGCAGAATACCGAACAATTATCAGCAGATTTGATTCATTGTAAAGTCAAGGACTTCCTTTAAGTGACACTGAGAGCGAATGAGAGAAATTGGAGTGTTTATATATCGTCGCTTTCGGGCGGAATCCTCGTATGTCCAAATTTGGTCAATTTCATATTTTTTCACATATCGATGCTATTGGTCAGTCCCCACGTGGGTCTGTTATTTTTACAAGTTATTAACCAATCTAAAGTCTTGAAAATAGCTTGAACGCAAATCTCATAACTCCATTGGACACTTCAACTGTCTGAGAAATCTCGTAACTCCACCTCTTCTTCACTCCGCGGGAGAGCTGCGCGGCATATTTCTCCTCAAGATTAAGAGTCGCAACGAATCAACACGTCTTAAAGTGATATCTAAAGTGATTTTCGTGGGGCTCAAAGAAAAAAAAATATTAACCCCCGCTAGTTCTGGTGCTCGTCTGAGGACAGGAATTTAGCGCAAGACAATACACTGCAACGCGGACTAAACCCTGTGCATTGCAGATAAGATAGGATTGTATCTTAAAATGTCAAGGCAAACCGTTATGTTCAACCGTCATGCTCATCACTTTAAGCAAGCTGGCTGGCTTTTTGCCTCGTTATTGTACGTAAACATGCCGTATAACGTAGTGAAACGATAATTTGAACTTTTATTAATTTTATTTTTTGGGTGAGCTATCCCTTTAACTATGATTTTATCGATGTTTATCGGTGTTATTGATGTATTTTAAATATCTATTTATTACTGCTTATTATACATGTTCACTGACGTTTTAAAATGTTTTTTTATAATAATATTTTAATTAAATTGAATGTTTTGGATACCACTATTAAATTATTGTTTTTATTATTATTTTACTGACTTTAAGTCAGCCTACTTATAGACAATGCCTTTCTTGGCACTGTGCATGTAAAACACTGTTTTTTGGACACTAACAAGTGAAAATAGTTAGGTTAGATACATTTGAGTAGGTCTGTTTTGTTAAAAATCGATAGCTGTAATGCTTCTGTGCAGAAAGAAACCCGTGAGCCACGAAGGTAAGTTTGCGAGCAGATTAGACTAATTTCCACCTATTAGACAGCCTAATCAGCTTATCGTGTTTTGTATTGCATCACTTATAGCTCTTAAACCTTTAAAATAGAGTTTAGGAAGATGTATGTAACTACAGTCATTAGCTTTGGTTAACTATTGAAGCCTTTTCTCTTGTCAAAAGGCTCAATGTGCCCGCAGACTTTATTGAACACTGCTGCCACGACGTCTGTGTCCGTACCATTCTTATCAATGACAGCATAACCTCGTATCTCCCTGCTCCCAAGTCATAAAGCTTGTATCTCTGATAAAACGTGACCTTGGGAAAATGTTGTGTTAATGTTGGTACACAACAGTATATGATAGCAATATAAGGTATAATAAGATCTTTAACGATACAATGTTTAATAACTCAAAAAAATACGGCGTTTTTTTAATTTCCTGAAAAATAATGGTTTTGGAGATACGAGGATTCCACCCGACAGCGACGATATAATACGTATATAATGAGTCCCTGGAATTTATTGCTAAATAGAATTTAGGACAGACTAATTATCTTAGATATAGATATAGACACAGTGAAACTTTCTCAGTGGCCCAGTATACCCATATACTTTGGATAAGTGACGTGCATATTCTAGAATATTCTAGCAAGGAAATGCGATTCTGTCGATCCTTTAGGAAGTAGTAAAATTTTCCAACACTGCTCTATTTAGGCGTATGGAATGTTTTGAAGGGATAAAATCTGCAGTTCATAATTTTTAGGAATATGCAAGCAAACCTATGCACACACACAAACGCGCACACACACATCTCTAAAGAGTGGTGTAACCAGCTCTGTGAAAAGCCTCTTTCATTAAACACAAGCAGCCAGCTCACCAAATAAGGCCAGCGCTGCACCCTTACCGCTCAACACACGCTGACAGACTGTTAAAGTACCAGCATGTCAGCAATAACAGCCTCAGAAACCTGTCCTCCATATTCCAATATCTCTTCATCTCCAGTTAGTCATTTCTCCCAACCCCCCCAAAAATGATCCATTTTAATAGGAAGGCATTCAGAGTTGTTGTAAAGCATTAAAATTTGTCATGTAAATTAAAATATTCTCTTGAAATTTTTTTAAAAATCAGGTGTCATTTTGCTTCATGCATGCAATTCTTTCCTTCAGTATCACTTGAGAATGTGTGTAAAAGTATTAAGAAATAATCTGAAATATATAGATGTTGTGTTGTAAATAATAGTCCAAAGTAACACTCTGAAAATGTTGTTTTTTTACTCACTGGTAAGAGTTTAAAAAGAAGAATCTTTTGCTTGCAAACACACAAAAAAAAACGCACAAAGAAAAACTTTGCACATTCCTGGATGGATTGGTGTGTGTACTCTGTATACTGTATATATTGCGTGTTCCTGTGCAGTAATATGAAGGTATTGTTCTTTCTCTCTTTGTGCTTGCAGGTAAGATTTGAAGCTCCTCATCCGTACAGTGCGTGATCTTCCGTGTGAGTAGCCGTGTGATTTGTGCTGTCTGTGGCACTAATGTTGTTTTGACAAAGGCTTGAGTAACCTGCCTCTACAAAAATGTGTGTATCGAGTGTGGATAGAAAAGACTCCACACTCTCCACCCAACTGTAATCCTGCTGTCAGTCAAAACAAAGCTGCAAGTGAATGAGCACTGAACTGTTGTCTTCTTTCTCTATTCTCACAAACATTTTCTTTTTTTTTTTTCTTTATTTTAAATTCAACCCAGTCCCCGTTGGCTAAGTTGTAACGGATACTTAACCTTTATTAACTGGGTTCTTTGAATAATTACCAAATTGAATGCAACTTCCCTAAAGTGTCTGTTATTACTTTCAGTGAGAGTGTCAAGGTGAGAGCATCCTTTAAACACTTATCCCTCATGAAGATTATGTTGTATGTTGTAGAATTCAGAAATTGAATTTTGTTCAAAAAATAGTCTCTCTGAGGAACATAGTTTTTTTTTTATTTTAATACCAATTCCTTTGCCAGATTTTTATAACTTTGCACAACTTTTATAACATGATTGAATATACAGCAAGAATAATTAAAACCATTGTTTTCTGGCTGTCCTAAAATTTCAATTTGCCAACTTTACATTGCTCGTGCAAAGCCTTAACTACCTTGTGTATATAGATTATTTTTTAATAGTTTATTTAGATGAAGTTTACATAGTCTGTCTACGTTTCTCTAGGTTCTTTGGAGATTTGGACTTAGTAGCATGGTTCATATATATATATATATATATATATATATATATATATATATATATATATATATATATACACGTGTGTGTATATATATATATATATATATATATATATATATATATATATATATATATATATATATATATATATATATATGAACCATGCTACTAAGTATATTGGCTAGTGCAGGGGTTAAAATGTGTGTGAATGTGACTACAGGGTGCCCTGTGGTGTTTTTTTTTTTTTTTTTTAGATTAGTTCCTGATACACACACACCCTTTTTTTTTGGGATTGGTTCCTGATACACACACCCTTTTTTTTTTTTTGATGCTGGACACTGAGGTCCGAATCAGAGTGTGTTGTACGTGGTGCCCCTGCTGCTTTGTTCTGGTTTCAGACCTCCTTGGTTCTTTCAAACCAACCCAGTGCATTTGTATTCATCTTACATTACAGGCACTCATGGAGAACACATCACGACTTTTATTAGTTTTATTTGGGTGCTATTATACACAGTAAGACACTTCACCTCTTATGTCCTGTAACATTCCCCGGTCACCTGGGAATTGGGCCACAGTTCCAGTGCAACCGAACTCGCACCACCACCTACATTAGCCTCGGGTTCAGTACTGTGATGCGCTTCCTGCACTACATGACAGCTGTCACGTTTTCAATTATTCACATTAATTGTGCTCTGTTTCAGACTAAACTACCAGTGTGAAAGCCTTTTTATATCCATTCCACATCTGCACTCACACACACACACATCCTATGTCAGGTGGACCCCCAAGCAACTGCAGGTATTGTGTGTGTCATCATCATTTAAAAATGTCTAAAATTCGACACGTAGACAGGATAGGACTTGCAATTGTGTTGCAGAATAAATCTAACAAAATGGCCTACACCAAGCTGTGCATCCATTAAGCAGTGAGTAGAACATTTAGTCAAGTGTTGAGGCTTATTAAAGGTGACGTGTCAGGCTTGGCACGTACTGTAAAAGCGGTAAGACGGCTTCATTGTATCCTTCACAGACAAGGAGGAAAGATCAAGGGAGCGCGAATGAACGTGTCGGCTGCGGCTGTTCGGTCACTCGGAGGTTTTATTGTTGTTCAAAGCACTTAACTTTAGCAGGCAAGGCCATCCTCTGCCCTTCATTTGCTTGATCACACTCACATGCTCACAATGCCAGGTTTACATAATCTTTCCCAGGCACAACCCGGGAGGACATGCTCGGCTAGAAACGAGAGACGGAGAAAAGGGTTACAGGAGATGGAGGGGGGAAAAGAGAAACCCCAAACCATCACACACTGGAGAATAGGAGGGAGAATGCGTGAGTGGAGCATGCTCGTACGACTCTCATTCAAAGTCTTATTGGAACACTTTGCTCCACATGCAAATGCATCTCACTAAATCTCCTGTCTACATCTTCTGTGCGTAGCAACGAAACGGCCCTTTTCTTGCTCCGACTTATTCCATATCAAGTGCAATCTTCAGATCACATGCTGAGAAAAGACACTAGCCTGTAGCTGCACCGGCGAGACCATGACCTGTTATATTCCGGCTCTGGATTTAGAAGTGCAATTTGCATGTTTATTGGAGCCATAACACCACAACCCATGTGTCCAGGAACACTGCGTAAAACCTCCCATTCCGCTTTGTTTCATTTCCAAACCTCTGTTCACCTCGCCCAGACCACACAAACGGTCCGGCGATCGCTCTTGCTGATTCTCTCTTTCCACTCTACGTTCACTTCAGCGGGCAAAGTTATTTCTTACATCAGTGAAGCCAATTAGAACTATCAACCCAGATTGTTCTCCAAACTATATATTTTTTTTTCACTATTTATAGTAATAATAGTCAACTACACATTCTGAGATTAGCCTGCGTTCTGCAGGTCAGCACCATGAGCGCAAGAATGATATTTACAGGGCTCTGCCTGATCTAATTGTGCTTACAGGAGCTGGGCAGGCCTTGTGGTTAAGAGAATTCTGGGTAAAACCGGGGGAAGAAAGTGCAACATATTCACAAACCAAAGGGCCCTGGATACAATTTTACAAATGCAAGCACATCTGGGCCTGCTTGTTTTCAGGCCAGTGGATGATGGATAAAGACAGGGTCTGTGCTCACGTCAGAATCTAGCTCATTCTTCATGCCTGTTCAGTTGTCTTTATATGGCATTTGAACTTGGACATGCAGAAGTAGGTCTGAAGAGATCGAGCTCTGCTTGGCAAGAGAATGTGTTTAGAAAGAAGAGCTCATCTACAGTGAGACCAACAGTCAGAATGAGAGAGATGCTTGAACTAAAGGCCTACAGTGACACAGAGAGAGAGAGAGAGGTCAGGAAAAGTTGTTTGATAAGCAGTCAAATAGGGGGATAAAAAACTACTTGCTTGTGGTCTCTGGTGTGATGACTTAAAAATTTCCCCTCTCTCTCTCTCTCTCTCACCAATTTTCTTCACCACTATGATGTTGGAAAATTCAGAAAGCTCCGAGTGGACAAAGGGTCAAGCCAAATGTATTTCTCTCAGACCAGCAATATTTTTAACCGCTTCTTACTCATATCTGGCATTTGCTTGCATCCTCACTCGGTTTCAGCTCTGACTGACAGCACGCTAGTTTGTTGGTCTTTTTTTTGGACAGGCTAGCTCTCAGGACAGACTAGCACTTTTGATTTCCATGAAGCAGATGTCCAAAACCTTCATCAAGCTCTATTTCTGATTCAAAGATGGTAATTTACCAAGGAGCTAGAGAGAGGATAAGATCTGGAGGCCGTCAGAGAATTCATGGAAATACAGAAACCCAAAAAATAGCAGTGAAATGGAACAAAAAGCCTTCTTTTATTCAGGATTTTAGTTTTATTCTCCTGCTCTCTTTTTGGTGTGTGAAACTGGGTGATAACACTTAGGGACAAGAGATAGGGCTACACATCTTCCTCCACTGTGAAAAATATCAAATGTAAGAGGAAGAAAAAAACACCTGAAAAGATTCACTGAAATATTTTACACCATTAACAGTAAAAAGAAATGAAGCATAGTTAGTTTAGGTAACGCATTCTCTCTCTCTCACACACACACGAACACACACACCCCATATATGCAGACGATGAACATAGACCGCACACACCAATCACATACCATGAATGTACACACACAGAGACACCAAACACACACCATGAACAATACAGACACATATCATGAACATATACCAAACTCTCTGAACCTACACTCACACACTCCATAAACATGCCCACATTTTGCCTTGATGTTCTTTCAAATAATTTTAATAAAACCTAACCTGCTTTAGGAGAACCAATGTCCAAAAACCAAAGAAACCGCTTGGTTTTGGCGGCTTTTGTGTTCTTAATAAAGACAGGCAATGTCAGCAGCGTACTCAATGGCCTGTTGTTAGCGCAGTGTTTGACGAATCGGTCAGAGGTTTTCCTTACTGTGGCCAAGACAAACAGCAGAGAGCTGAAACTGCTGAGCACACCATGAGTCTCTTCAGTTCAGCAGACCTGTTAGGGTGCTTGAGGCCATTTAGCTTGGCTGGGCAGTGCCGCATTTACATTTCTAATCATGCGGGCTCTGGTTATGTGCTCAGGCTGCTTTGTTGAAGTGGACTCAATCCGCCTCTGAGGCTCGCGCTGCTTCTTTGATGTTACGACCTTTAGCCTGTGCCAAGTCTGAGAAGTAGATCCTCTGTCTGCCTGCTGCCTATGGTAATGTGTATTTACAAGCTGCTCTGCTGACATACTGTCTTTCATTCAGTGTTTGTTTATTTATTTATTTATTTTTATACTAAAACACTCCTTTGCTGTAAAATGATCTGGATCTTGCTCAACGGTCCCAGGAGTCTGAGTTTTTATTTAATTCTATTTCCAAAATGAGCGAGTGAGACAAAAATGAGGCGTAAGGATCTGATACAGCCAGACTTGACCTCTGATTCTCTGACTGTAGTGCTGCCCCCAGGGACCCCCTGCTTCGGGGGGATTTATTTTTATTCCACCCTCTGAGCCGTCTTCAAAGGCCATACAGGCTCCATTGCCCACACCCATGTTTTCATTAGCCAAGAGATTAGAGTTAATCTGTACCAGTGCACCTCACGTTCAACTGCTTCCTCGCTTCCCTAAACTGAAACTTGCTCCAGCTTCCTGAGTCAAGGCAGGCTACAGTCCAGGAGTGAACCTGATCTGTTAACTTGTTAATTAGGCGCAGGCCGACAGAGATGGTGTAGACAGGGTTAGCGGAATTATGACCTGTTAATAGGTACAGTTAACTTCAGTATTACAGGCAGCCTCTGTGAAGGTGAAGGGGGAAAAAAAACATGCTAATGGTTACATGCTGACTGACAGGAGGCAGTGGCAATCAGACAAAAGAGAGCACATGTGAAAGTGAAAATAAACCACACAGAAGTGAGTGTGAAAGAGACAGATGTGTAATTGTAGGCTGGATTTTTACCCTTTTTTCCCTTTTTGAACATTTCTTTGTTCTATAGTTTTGTGGGAACTCTCTTGGGTATTTACAGTATCTCTCAGAAGTGAATACACCCCTCACATTTTTGGAAATATTTTATTATACCCTTTCATTTGAGAACACTGAAGAAAGGACACTTTGCTAAGTAGTGTGTGTACAGCTTGTATAACAGTGTAAATTTGCTGTCCCCTCAAAATAACTCAACAAACAGCCATTAAAGTGAGTACACCCCTAAGTGAAAATGTCCAAATTGGGCCCAAAGTGTCATTATTTTGTGTGGCTACCATTATTTTTCAGCACTGCCTTGACCCTCTTCTTCCACTCCATGCTGACATCACGGAGCTGGTGGATGTTAGAGACCTTGCGCTCCTCCACCTTCTGTTTGAGGAAGCCCCACAGATGCTCAATAGGGTTTAGGTCAGAGACATGCTTGGCCAGTCCATCACCTTTACCCTCAGCTTCTTTAGCAAGGCAGTGAATGTCTTGGAGGTGTGTTTGGGGTCGTTATCATGTTGGAATACTGCCCTGCAGCCCAGTCTCCAAAGGGAGAGGGATACATGTTCATGGTTTCCTCAATGAACTGTAGCTCCCCAGTGCCGGCAGCATTCATGCAAACCCAGACCATGACACTCCCACCACCAGGCTTGACTGTAGGACAGACACACTTGTCTTTATAATCCTCACCTGGTTGCCACCACACACGCTTGACACCATCTGAACCAAATACTTTTATCTTGGTCTCATCAGACCACAGGACATGGTTCCAGTAATCCTTGCCTGCTTGTCTTCAGCAAACTGTTTGCGGGCTTGCTCGTGCATCGTCTTTAGAACAGGCTTCCTTCTGGGACGACAGCTATTGGGCCCAATTTGGACATTTTCACTTAGGGGTGTACTCACTTTTGTGGCCAGCAGTTTAGATATTAATGGCTGTTTGTTGAGTTATACATGAGGGGACAGCAAATGTACACTTTTATACAAGCTATACATGCACTATTTTACATTTTAGAAACTTGTCATTTCTTCAGTGTTGTCACATGATAAAATATAAAATATTTACAAAAATGTGAGGAGTATATTCACTTCTGTGAGATACTGTACATCATTAGTTTTAACTAGCAGGCTGAGGCTAACCTGGTGCTTTTCATCAGTTTGGCAAGTTTGGCACGTTTGGCCCATGGGGGCATTGGGTTTAGGGTTGATGGTTGGTGTACCTTTTAAGCCCTGTAATGTTGAGCATATTTGCGTCATTTTTTGTTTCTCTTCACCTTCTAGCCACTGAACCCATGACCAGCACTGACGAGCTCTCTGAGACTGTGACTAGCATTAGTCTGTGGACTTCTACATTTGCTGGATCGTTAAATGAGGGAAATGAATGGCAAGCCCATATATGCTTTAAAAGCATATTTGCCCTTTTTCTCTAATGTGTGCTTAGCAATTTTCAAGCCTGTGTTTACAAAAAGTAAATCTTTACAGAGTAGAACAGTAGCCTTGTAGTCATGTGCACTGTCAATTGTCTGCCGGTGATTATAGATTACTTTTTTTTTTGTTTTTTTTCTTTCCCCTCAAGCATTTTGTTATAGAAGATTACTGTCAATTATAGTAGGAACCTTTCATTGTGCTTGCTAGAGCGGTTTCTTTTAAGGATGTGGAAGCTGAGTGTGAAGCATGCTGTTTTAACCTGCAGCCCGTTTCACAAGCGTCGTATATCATTAACTGTGACTGCTGTGTGAAATGGTTAACATCAGAGGCTTTCGCTGCTGCAGAGGACTCTATGGTTATATGGTGTTAAATAATAACCTCAAGTCTAAAGCCAAGTTGCCTCATCAGACACGGCGTCTTAAATGACATTCGTTTTGGAAGTGCACTAGAGATTATGCACCAGAATAGACTATACTGATTTGAGAACACATTAAACTGTCTGGAAGGAGCATGATGTAATTTTGGAACTATCAGAACTTGAAGCTTGTGTCTAATGAAAGGAAACAGCAGTACATTAGCAAACATTGCCCCGTTGTATGTGTGCGTCATTCAGCAAGGCTCAGTCCAAACCTGTAGCATCTGAGGACAATTTTTGCCTGAACTTGTGGTCGGGAAAGCACGTTCGTAAAAGATGGGTTTGGAAAAGCCAAATCAAGAGACTTCCATTGCCAACACACACATTCACATAAACATACATGAATGCACACACATTCACACAAACATGCACACAGAGCTTTTGGGGTTGAAGTTGTCTTGGAGGCTGTCATTTGCGGCAGAAGGCCCCTTTGTTCAAGTGGATAAGAAGATTGTTTACTTTGGGTCTCCAGCCTCTGTCTGCTGCAACCATGAGGCGAATCCCAGTATGGGCTCAGCCACATGCCACACACACACCATTGTGCCAGCATTGCTGCGACAAACATTAAAAAAACCTCAACAACAGCCAGCAAAGGCCTGGACAGTGTTTTCTGTGCCAGACACTGACTAAACCGAGTGTGTACAGACACACCAACACACTCAGTGGTCACTTTGGTAGGTACACATGCAATGTAAGTGCTGTCTGCCTGCTCTTCCCTGTGACTAACCACATGAAGACCACCAATGATGATCTGTTTGGAGCATAATTTTTAGTACAGCACTGACAAGATACAGCACAAATTAAATTCTGTTTATAGATAGATAGATGGATAGATAGACAAATAGATGGATGGATAGAAGGGGAGATGGATAGATAGATGGGGAGATGGATGGATGGATAGATAGATAGATGGATGGATAGATAGATAGATAGATAGATAGATAGATAGATAGATAGATAGATAGATAGATAGATAGATAGATGGGGAGATGGATGGATGGATGGATAGATAGATAGATAGATAGATGGATGGATGGATAGATAGATGGGGAGATGGATGGATAGATAGATGGGGAGATGGATGGATGGATAGTTAGATGGGGAGATGGATGGATGGATAGTTAGATGGGGAGATGGATGGGGAGATGGATGGATTGATGGGGAGATGGATAGATAGATAGATAAATATATGGAGACGTAGATACCTTTTGGCATTTGTGTATTTTTTTTATTTATTTTTTTTACATCCCAACCTCTAAATTGTAGTATAGCTTTATTGCTAGTGCAACTGTATGACAACAGCACTACTGTTTGCTGGATGTTGTTGGTTAGCTGATTCTAAATCCAGAAATGACACTTAGGTGTAAAAATTCTTGCAGAGAACCAGCCCCCATTTACAACCCAGTCTCCCCCCACAACACGCTCATAATTCCCTCCTGTCTCCATACACACACACGCACACACACGTGCACACATACAAACCTGCACACCATTCAGCAAGTATCATGTCAGTGTCAGTGCTATGCTGAGATTCACCACCTAGACATCAGGTCAACAATGCTCTCTTTCTAATGACCGTTTGAGTAAAAGCTAAGACAAAGTTTTCATAGCCACAGATGTACTACAGTCAGTGTAAATGGTAGTTTTACCTGATCAAATGGACAATCACTGTCGCTAGAAGGTAGGTGTGTTTAAAATGTTGGCCACAGAATAGAATATGCAAATACATTCAGACGACATTCACGCATTCTCAGAATCCAGAGCTGGAGACAAAGCCGAGTGCTTGTTGTACTGCTGGAAGGGCAGAGTGTTTATGTAAACTGGGTGGCCGGGTGTTGAGCAACAGGCTCATGAAAGAGAGCAAACACACACGCGCACACATGCATACACACACGCACACACACACACAGATTTAATTCCATTTGGATTGTTGCTGTAGTGTTTTTGTTCGGTTTCGTAGACCCTAGTGAATTTTTCTAACCTTTAGCGTCGTAATCCCTTCCCTTCCCAGGTTTCTCCTCCCTTAAAGCCCCCATTTTCTGCCCCTCTGTTACATTTAAACAGTGAACTCACTGGCCACCTTTAGATTATTTGGTTGAAAGCTAAGCATTATTTGTTTATGGTTTGTCAGCGGTGAACCATATAATCTGTGACTACGCAGTGCATAACCCCAAGCTTGCCGTCATATGACTTTTTATAGTGGAATTCACTCATGCTTGTTCAATGCTTACTATATGCAAGTATGTCGTTTACAGAAATATTGCTGAAAGAAGATATTTTTTATAGAGAGAGATGAGTTATGCATCCCCATGTAGTGTCATCATTAAATATAGAAAGACGCAGGGTTTTTTTTTCTATGTCATACAAGAAGTGTTTCAGAAGGTCTCCGTTAATTCTCGAGTGGATCTGGTTTTCAGAGAGGCCCAGAGAATTTTAGGTCCTTCCTCAAGTTCTGCCAAGAGGCCAGCTGAACTCAACTGATGAAGGATGGGGAGGGGGGAACGGGAACCGAGGCGAGCAGTGTCCCCTAGTGGACCCGCTGTTAAGCAGTGGTCTCAGTCAGAAGTGTGTAAATCGTGTGTTTTCCATGCTTCTGTTCCCCCCTGAAGATCACGTTTGCTCTGGCCACGGCTTGGAGGATGTTTTGAGAACACAAAGTCTGTCATTAAGTCTGTCTTGAGCTGAACATCATAAGTTGCAACACGTCTGGTAAACACCAGGTGTTTCATCTGAAAAAGCAGGCTGTTATGTTCTGTTTAGGAAACCTTAGTTGTTTAGTTGTAAATGGCTTACTATAGTATATTCAAGGCATGTGTGATAACGGTGCGAAAAGAAAGAAAACGAAACATATGTGCTCATCAGCAGCATAGCCACTTAGCATCTTTCATCACCTTGTGTCACTTCAGCTGCTGTGTGTATTTAGCTAGACTACAGTACAGTATATTTATTTGAATGATTACATTGCTCGTTTTTAGACACCTGTTGCAGGAGTCCTTATTTTGGGTGAATGCAAAGCTTTTTAAGGTCCTGTATGCTTTTTTTTGACTTCATACTTTAGGCCATATTTGGGTCTCATATATCTCAATTTCACCTTAAATTACTTACCTAAGCTTTCCATTAGATACACTTACACACTCATTACTCTAATTTTCTGCAGTTTTCTCATCAGACATTGCCACCTCTTTTTACCAGTGGCCAAATATAATTAAAATTTTTAAAAAAATTAAATATTTTATATATAAAAATTTAAAAAAGTAATTAAAATTTTATATATATATATATATATATATCGAGAAACATTTGTGCTATATATATCGAAACATATTGGCCATAGTAGGCTAGGCTTTTAAAAAAAAAATTTTATATATAAAAAATGATTTTTTTTTTAAAAGCCTAGCCTACTATGGCCAATATATTCATAGAAAATGTCCAAAAAAACACACATTGCTTTTTCACACCAATGTTTCTTCTTCTACCTTCACAGTAAATGGTACGTGACACAATGATACGTGCATTTTGGTTAGATATGTGTTATTGAATCATTTAAGGCAGCGGTCCCCAACCTTTTGATCGCCATGGACAACGGTCAACGTTTGATCATTTTTCCGCGGAGATTGCAGAAATTCTGGTCCATTGTCTGGTGTTTCTGCAGATTTTTCAGGTACACTTTCATACGTTGTGAATCTCCTGTTCTACCACATCCCTACACTATTTTACTGGATTCAGATCAGAACACTGAGCTCATTGTCTTAGTCATAAAATCAGTTTGAGACATTTTTTGCTTTCTGCCAAGGAAGTAGCCATTAGAAGATGAGAAACTGTGGTAATGAAGACATGCGCAGGAACAGCAACAATACCCAAATAAGCTGTGGCATTAACGTAATGATGGGTATTATAGCCTCCAAAGTGTGGCATGACCCATCACTTCCACCAGCCTGGACTGTTGACACAAGGCAGTTTGGGTCCATGGATTCATGCTGTCGGTGCCTAATTCTGACCGTACCATGTGTCTGCCTCAGCAAAAATCAGGATTCATCAGACCAAGCTACATTTATTTTCTCAGTTTTGGTGATCCTCTGCTTACTATAACCTCAGCTTTTATTTCCTGGTTGACAGAAGTGGAACCTGATACGATTTTCTCCTATTGTACTACTTTCACCTCAGTGTTTGATGTGTTGTGGTTTCTAAGACGCTTTTCTTCTCATTACAACTGTACACAGGGTTTATCTGAGTTACTTTATTGTTTTTTCTTTCAGCTCGAACCAGTCTGTCCATTCTCTGTTAATCGCTCTCTCATTTACAAGGTGTTTCTGTATGTAAAACTTATTGACACTGGATGTGTCTTGTTTTGTATCCACCATTCTAAGTAAACTCTTGAGACATTTGTGCATGAAAACGATCAGCAGTTACTTGTGTTGAGAGCAGAAATACTTGTTTGGGAGCCTGCTTCTATTCATAGATGCACTGCTTCACAACACTGGAGTCCACACACATCCGCTCAGGATAAATCAATATATATTGATTTTATTTATTTATTTTTTTAATTCTTAGCAGCTATAACTTGCAAACATTTTGTACACATATACAGTTGGTTTTTTTCCCCCTGGTGTTTCTTCAAGCTTCACTGCAGTGAATCTAGCCAGGCTTGACGGAGCTTCTATCTCTTGAACCTGTCGATCCAATGTTTGATTGGGTTAAGGTCAGTTGCCTAGTCAGGCCAATTCATTATAGACACATTACAAACACAATATCTCAAACACGGCTAAAGGCATCTGCAATCGAACATTATAAATGATCCCCCAAACATTTGACACGCAGTACACAGATAGCACAGAATGAGGTGAGCAGTTGATGGAGGAGGTGCATGGTACCGTAGAATGTAGTCAGTAGACCTAATCATATCTCTCTCTCTCTGATACTGTTTGCACAGATATTCAGTTATCATGTAAATAATGGTCAGGATTCTTATTTTCTACACATACATACACAATGTTTTTATAGTAAGTTTATTTTAGGACAGGACGCCTATATATTTCTCTCTCTCTCTCTGTGTAGACAGAGTGTGTGTGCTGTATTTAAATGGTTTGTAAATTAATTAATTAGGTGCCACTTGTCACTATCTGAGTCATATCCACATGCTTTTCCCGGATACCATATATCTTGATGCCCTCGGTGATTTATGTTACGTAGTGATGCAATGTAGTACCACTTTGTGCCTGTAGGGGGAAACAGAACCTCACCAATAACATGGTCATAATGGCTCCTCTTCAAATAATCTAATGTCTTCCATCTGTTTTTCCATTTGCTCACTGCTGAACTAGCCATCTGACATGCACACAGATATCTGGTCTGCAGTATTCCCTGTTCCCTATTACTGCCAGAGTACATCTTCAGTACACCTTGTTATAAAAAATATAAAGAAAGATAAAACTCTCTACAATCAGAAAGCGACTGTACAACTATTATGGAAGTGCAAGGAGGAAACCTTTGCTGTCTAAGAAAAACATGAGGGCAAGACCTTGTGAAGGAACACCAAGACTTCTGGAATAATGTGCTTTGGACAGATGAGTCCAGAGGGTATGTTAGGAGTAAACCAAATACAGCATTTCAGCAAAAGAACTTCATACTAACTGTGAAACACTCTGGAAGTTTTATGGTTTGGGGATGTTTTGCTGCAGCAGGACCTGGCCAGCTCATCATCATAGAATCTATGAATTCTACATTGCATCAGAAGGTGCTTGAGGAACGTGAGAGAACATCTGTCAAAAAAGTTGAACCTGAATTGGAACTTGACCTTGCAACATGACAAAAACATACCAGAAAATCCACCAAAAGTAAAAAACAGAGAACTCTGGGGTTTCTTGCATGCACGGTGAGATCAATTAGATCAAGATCTTTGACTTGATCATACCAAACAGCTGAAGGAATTCTGTATTTAAGAGTGGGGGAAACATTTTTCCAGTCGGCATCAGAAACTGATAGATAGCTATAAGAAACATCTCATTAAAGTTATTTCAGCCAAAGGGGGAAACACTAGCTATTAGTGCATTTAGTGACTTTGTTTTTTACATGCAATTACATCACTTTCATCTACAGGTACATATTAAAACAAGATCAGAAATTGACATATTACTCTGTTCCATTCTGCAGTTTAGGTCTTAGCACTGAAACATTATCAGATGATTAACTTCCATCAAAGTACCTCTCCACCTGAGAGAACACACTATCTCACAATATCTCTCTTTAAATCTCACTCTTACAAAGACATTTATGGCCGTGGACAGTAAAAGACCCTCTGATGTAGTGCACCTCTGGTAGTATTTTGTCTGGGACTGACGAGTCATCATCCTTATCATCTATATTGTTTTATAATTACCAATTTTAAAAGAAATGAAGTTTAGAATTACGTTCTAAACTAAATGAAGTTTAGAATTATTCATTGTGTTATTAAACACATTTAATCTTCTGAAAGGTTTTTATTAGCAGAATTTAGTGGTCAAAATGCAGATATTTCTTTTAGTGCAGTTTCAACGAGGAAGCTACAGTTTGTACAGTTTTAATCTCAAATTAAAGAAAAATCCATATTATTAGGGAATGCATCTCCCTTTTCCAGTACCCAAACATTCTGGGCTAGTTTCGGGTCTTTTGTGCGGTTTTCAAGACATATTTGGACTAAAAATTTTGCTGAGACCTTGCAACCCTGTCGAGCATCGTCTAGATCATATCTGGCATTGAGGCTGCAATGTCAGCGTGTTTTACTAACTGTTACGGTTTTTTGTTTGAACTCACATTCTTCATCGCTGATTAGTTTGAGGTTGTGTGTGTGTGTAGCCCTCTGACAAGAGCACTGTTAAAGATGCTGTAGCAACTCACATTAACAACCATTTGCTCTGGCTGCTACTTAATGAAGATACTATTTTAGTGTAGTGTAGCATCAGTTAGTGTTTGTTGGACAGAAGAGATTAGATCTGTGTGTAATTTATCTTACAAGTCTGTTGTTCTCCTATGCAGGGAAAGATTTTTTTTCCTGCCTCATGCAGTTTTCAAAGAGCTTGTATCTGGTTCAGATGATATGGTTCTCATGTTCACTCTTCCTTCTCTGTGTGTGTGTGTGTGTGTGTTTTTGGGTGTGTGTGTGTGTTTTTGGGTGTTGTAATCCCTCTCACCTGTTTGCCTCATTATCGGCTGGTGTGTGCTGAAGCGTGACGGAGCATGAAAGCGAAGGGAGTTTGGAGTAATGAGCATCCATCACTCTCTGTCCCGCTACCACTGAGCACTACAAATCCCCACTGAGAGACAGACAGCCTGAAAGAAGAGAGGGATCGCAAAAACATACACACAGCTGCAGTTACGTTGCAATTCTAATAATTAGAATTGAAGTTTGAACAGCAATTAGAATGGTAAAGTAAGGCAAATTACCACCTGAGCTGCAGTTGCGAATAAAATCCTCATTTAAATCAATCAACTATGTGGAATAATGCATAAAAAGATAGCTTAAGGGATTTAAAAAAAAAAAAAAACAAGGCAGAATACTTTTGAATAGGTGGATTGCTGCAATTCCTCCTCATGCACATAGTGTCAAAGAAAGTGTTTAGAAAATTGGGAAAGGTGGAAGAGAAAATTGGACCCAAATAATGAGCTGACATGCTCTGTGCTGTGTAATTATTTGACAGTGACAACTTTTGCTGTTTATCTCCCTAGGATTCCAAATAAAAATGCAGACGGTTAGTTTTCCTTGTCTTATCAGGTGCACCAGCAAGGAACTGCCATTTGTATGTACTTGTATGGGCCATTTGTACGAAATCAAAATTCATCCAGGAATATTAGTGCCTAAAAGCTTAACAAAACAGAACAGCAGATTAGTTTAGTAAAGCATACATAAGTGAATCGATTTCTGAAATCAGTTCCTATGAATTCTGTGACTCATTATTCAAGGATTGAATAATTTATGGTTAAACTGATGAATTAGCTTAATGACCCCTATGTGTAAGATGCTATCTAAACGATGTCATTGGCATTAATTAAATAATACACAACTCAAAATAGCAGATTATAATAGCACATTTCAAATTCATGACCTCAGATTAGCATGAATTCATTAAGTTGTGTGTCTGAATTACTGTAAGAGCACAATGGAGAACTAACACATCCACTCAGCATCCGTATCATGCAGATGCAGGTGAAGAGCTTCAGGTAATGTTCACGTCATACATCAGACTGAAGAAAAACCCCTGCGACACAGAATTGTCATTTGATTCCTGTTCCTGGCTGACAGGAGTGGAACCTGATGTGGTCTTCTGCTCTTTGAGCCTGTCCACCTCAAGCTTTAATGCTTTGTTCATGCTGAGATATTTTTCTGCTCACCACAGTCTTAAACAGTGATTTGAGAGATCATTCTTGGCAGAACTATTCAAGTCATTTATCTCTGATCTATTTTTTTTTTTACATCAACAAGTTGTTTCTAGCAACAGAAATGTCAATCACTCTGTTCCCCCCATTTCTGCCCCATTGCTTTGTCAACTTCAGATATTGTTTGGTGTGAAAATACCAAGAGATCAGCAGTTTTTGAAATTCTTAAACCAGCCCATCTGGTACCAAAAAACCATTCCAAGGTCCAATAGACTGAGATACTTTTAGATCTGCATGATTTTATTTATTTTTTGCATTGCCCTGCTGTCACATGATTGGCTAGATTGATTCGATAACTGCATGAACGAATAGATGTTTCTAATAAAGTGGCCAGTGAGTGTAAAATAAAAAAAGGGCTGGTTCACGTACTGTTTTATCCGTGTTTGTGTAAACATTTAGTTCTTAGCTGTTTAAAGGTTTGGTGGTCTAGACTGTACTAAAATATTCTATGTTTCAAACATCAACTCGAGAAAAATCTGGAAACCTCAAAAGTGCAAAATACAACAAGGTGTCAAGGTTATTTGCATAATTTGAATGGAGTACCTAAAAAATCAAGCTCAAGTCACTGACTTGACAGTATATTGACAGTATAAAGTGGACAAAAGATTGTGCTGATTAAGTTACCAATTAAAGTTCTGCTTTTGTCAGAACAATACCATGTCACTTTCCAGACTGCACTCACAAACTATAGAATAAACGATCCAGAATATCACAAGTGACATAATAATAATAGATCTGCTTACTGTTATGTCTGTTATGTCTTACTGTAATGGCCAGTTTAGCTGACAGTAAATTCTGATCGACCCACAGTCAAGTGTTTGGCATGAACTCACTGTTCAATATCAAGCAGAGACTCTCTGGGTTTGCTGTATTGATTGTTGAATATTGAGAAGATTCAAAACAATTGCTTGTATTACCAGCCGCCTCTAATGATTTTACTACCAAGGCCTAACTCTCTCTGTGTAGTAGCAGCCTTGTAGATCAAGTCACTCAAGCTGTGTGTGCTGAAAGAAACGGATCTTTAATAGATTATAAAGTCTTGTAATACATTAAGGATAGGATTGGGGAAAGTCTTGAATAAGCAGGTATCGCATGGAGTATGTGCTGCGAGGATATGTGAATCTCAGTTACTAAAATAGTATGAACCTAGTGCCAATTAATTACTAGTTATTGTCATTTGTTCAGAATCTTTTTTAGAGTTATGTGTGTTTGAAGATGCTGATGTTTTAGTTGCAGTGTGCGAAGATTTTGTTAATGAAGTAAAGGAAACACCATCTGGCAAATGTCTTTTCTAAGGATCAGTTTTAAGGGGTATCCTGCAGAGAAGGGGCCATGGTCAACAGCCCTTTCCAAATGCACAAATACACACACGAGGCTAGGCAAGGTCTTAGTGTCAACTTTTGAGTGACGGGTACAAAGTAAGCATTTGCCACTCAGGGAGCCAAGAGAGAAGAGCAGAACAAGCACTGTCAGTCAACCGTTACCATGACAATGGAAGGGCTTGCCCCATCCTCTGGCCCTTTTGTGTCTTTATTGAATTAACACACAGGTTGCCTTTGTGGGTCCAGGCAATGGTAATTGAAAACACATCACAAGAAGAGGGCTTGAAAAAGGAAGGATGCGCTTCAGTGCACTCCATTAGATAAGCCAAAGCTGAAGAGAAAAGGAATGATTAATATATCAGAGAGACAGAAGGAGTAAAATGAGAAGTTAAAATAATCGCAGTTGATGAGCAATCCATAACCTTTCGATCCATCCATATTGACACGCCGATTATTAAAAGAAAGCACATGATTTTTAATAATACGTTTTTCATGAATAAAGAGATGCATATAAACATCTCTTAAAAAAAATTTTTTTTCTATAAAAAACTTCTTGCTTGGCAGCAATGTGCTTATGTACAGTCAATTCAAGACATCCTGTCCTGTCCCCCACACTGTTCCCATAAACAGTGCATTTACTTCAAATACACACACTCAAAGACATGGCAGACAAGAGCTCATTACATTTAAAAGCAGCAACATTGAAATAGCAGTGAAGGCCATGTCCTGTTTTATGGACAACAGGGGGAGGGAACCAGTCGAAGAGTTTGATTTCTCATTCCAATATTATGGTACCTGCATCAATTCCACAGATGGAGCCCAATTCCTGAGTACTAGTAGACCCACAGATGTGGTCTCTATTAATTGTGGGCAGCACAAAAGAAACTGAAGTTTCATGATCGTTTTAGTTGAGACCAATCGATTTGTGCTCTCCAAACGTACTTCAAAGATTGAACTCCAGCGTGCCAAAAGGGTTGACCTTTTACTATCGGGAAGCATTTATAAACACAGCTATGAGGGTTTTGGTGTGTGTTAGTACATGTCAGCTTTTTTTTTAAAAAAAAAAAAAATAAATAAAAAAATTTTATCTGATAGTCTGGTTTTGATCATACTAACACACTGATATAAGCGTAGACTTATACGATCAAGGTTTTTATACAAGCGTATATGATGACTAAAAAGCACACCCTGCTCTTATCCCGTTGCTTACCTTGTCTCCTTGTCTGGCCAGAAAAAAGAATGGGGGCAGTATTTCCTGGCCAAGCTTAATGGATTCATGATGTCTCTTCTAATTGAGCTGAGCCATTGTACTCCTTCCAAAAAAAAAACGATAGCAGGGCTGTTCCAGTGCAAATGAAGTTTGAATTGGTGCAAAATTACAGGGTCTGTGGTCTTTATATAGAAAAGAGAAAGAAAAGCCCTGATGGCCATTTTCTTCCAATTCTCCATCTTGTAACAGGGTGTAAGAGGAGGGTAGGAAGATGGAATTATCTACAAACAAACAGAAGGCTTTCGATAGCTGTGTTGAGGGGAAACAGCTACCAAGGAATAATGGTCTGCCTAATAACCCAGGCTGTAAGAGTAATGGTGACACTGGCTAAGTGCACCTTGTGTCTGTTTTCGCTCTTTAAAAGAGCTCTGAGTGCTTCTTTGAGGCTCCCAAATGATACAGTATTGACAAGCTTTAGTTGCCATTCGGGAAGCCTTTTTAAATGGCCTTCGGAGGAAATTTACTAGTTTTGTTTTGCCATTTGAATAGTTATATTCATTTTCTTGTCTGGAGTATGACTAAAATGAAAATCATACATTTATCAATTAAACAGGCGAAAATCCATTTTAATCCAATATAGTATTTTATTCTCCACTTTCTACAAATTCATGATGACTCTCTCTTTAGCATAAAGTGTGCTAGCAGATTTCATGCTTGTCGTTGCTATTCATTAGCCCCTCGATTATAATGCAGGAAACTAAAGCGCCAGTACAAATTTATTTTTAATTTCTTCTGCTAAAAAGATTCAGGACTGGAACTTAAGTCACTCTTTTTGTCTAAGCAGACCAGGTGTCAAATGGGGAAATGGAGATGTGAAACATTTGACTTTGTCATGCTGGTTGAACGGATAATCAAATTGATTTAATGTGCTAACTCGTTTTGTATTGATACTGGATGATCTTTGTACTGTAGATAATCATCGGTGAAACATGTCAGAATTCCCAAATGGTCGCACAATCTGTTGTTTATTGTTATTGCACAATGTTTGATACTGATTATAATAATTGACTTTGAATTTAAAATATTTGTCGTCTTGTGCACTGCAAGGCATTTCATAATTGTGGACTGTAGCAATATCATTTCAATGTAGTGTTTTGCCCATGTGCAGTGTCGTATAATGAATATCGCTGCATGATTTAGATTAGTCCACAGCAGCTTACCAGCATTTCTGGTAAGGTTAAAAATTAAAACTAAACCTCAGCAATAAAAGGTGCACAGTAAATGATGTATTTATTCCGAGCTAAAAAAAAAATTCTAATCTGAACAGCTTATTTTTCTCAGTTATACTGTATAAATTCCGTTGTATGATATAAACACAAATTCAAAACACAAAGAATTACATGCACTTTATAGACTACATGTTATTCTTTTTTTGTTCATCTTGACCAGCATACCAATTACTTCCTTAACTATAGCTTTTTTGCTTGTAAAATCATGCTGCAGACAAAGAAAACCTGGCCTCTTTCCAGGTCTGACAGAAAGAAAAGGTGTCCAGCACTCTTCTCCCCACAATATGAGACCCCATTTCTATCTCATTAAGGCTGACAGATGAAATATGAACACGTTTAATATCCAGCCTAATAGCTAGCGTTGACAAGCCACATAAGTTAGCTGGCTAGAGGACTGTCATGGCATTTGGATAATGAACAGTAAATAGAATTTTATTAGGCTTCACTATAGCCGTCTAGAGCAGGGTGAAAGGAGGGCTTATAGTGGCAAAGGTTAGTACCTGGTTTTACTGCCCTTATAAGCGTTCGTGCTGCTTTAACCAGTAGGTGTGATTTGGTGTTGGTTGGAAGCATGCCAAGACCGAAGACATATTAGCAGTGCCAGTCAGACAGAGAATACACTTGCCTGGGCCAAGTCCCTCCTCTCTCATCACCTTAGCCAATTTATTTGCGTTTAAATCCATTCTTATCCTCCTCACTAAGAACCCTGTGCCTGACAGCTTTTCATTGGCACTTCTTCATTTTGAATGATTTTTTTTTTTTGCACATTGAAAAACCCAAAGTATTTCTTGCTCTGTAAGAGATTAGTGGTGAATATGGTGGGAAATATTTTTGAATGTAGCTCAGACCTACTTAGGCTACCTCTCATGAACAGCTGTGTCTGATCTTATCGGCAAAGGGTCGGGCCGATGTGGGTGCAGGTTTTCATTCCAATCAAGCAATAGCCACAACTGATTCCACCTGAGAGCTTAATCAGTTGATCTTGACTTTCGGTAGACTCAGGTGTGGCTTCTACTCCGTTGGAATGAAAACCTGCACCCACATCTGTCCCTTACAGATAAACTTGGACACTCCTGCTCTTGATGATATCCCTCATAGTAAACTGTTCAGTCCTGGTTATTGCAGCGTTCATGATCACAAACTGGTTATTTCCATTTATTTGCGCACCTTGCCTTTGCTGATCAGGGTGATATAATATGTGAACCCCCATAGTGCAGATGTAATTGATGATCTAATGTTTATGTTTATTATTCAAATGTATAGGGGGGCATGGTGGTTTAGTAATTAGCACGTTCGCCTCACACCTCCAGGGTTGGGGGTTCGATTCCCGCCTCCGCCTTCTGTGTGTGGAGTTTGCATTTTCTCCCCGTGCCTCGGGGGTTTCCTCCGGGTCCCCCGGTTTCCTCCCCCGGTCCAAAGACATGCATGGTAGGTTGATTGGCGTCTCTGGAAAATTGTCCGTAGTGTGTGATTGCGTGAGTGAATGAGTGTGTGTGTGTGGGTGTGCCCTGGATGGGTTGGCACTCCGTCCAGGGTGTATCCTGCCTTGATGCCCAATGACGCCTGAGAGCACAGGCTCCCCGTGACCTGAGATAAGCGGTAGAAAATGAATGAATGAATACGAATGTATATAGTAGCTGTTTATTCTATATTTTCCAGAACTTTCCACCAACAGAACTGTTGCTGTAACTGAGGTTTGGTTACAATTTTAGCTTATGTTACCAAGTTAAAAATTCATAAAACGTATACCCTGTTGCCAGTATTGGATTTGTTCTACAGTACTGATCCATCATGTCTAGCCATCATTTTGAAGGGAAAATGCTACTGACCAAAATGCTTTGTGCTGAAATAAAAAAGGCACATGAACCATAACTGCACATTATGGAAAATGGTGGGTTAAATGTTAAAGTTTCTGGGTTAGAAGATCAAAAGTTTGGTGGTTCAAGCCCCAGCACTGCTAAGCTGATACTATGGGTCCTTCAGCAAGGCCCTTAACACTGTGCTTTGGGGATTCTGTATCATGTATGACACTGTACTCTGACCCAAATGTCCTAAGCTGGACATTTGAGAAAGAATTTCCCTGTGCTGTGATGTTTGTGACCAAAAAGTCTTATTTTGTAACCAAAATGGTTGTTTTGTAACCAAAAAACCAAAAAAGTTGTTACATTTGAAGTACTTGCAGAATTCTGATCATATTCTGTGACAAAACTTTGTTCTAAATGTTTTGTTGTTTTTCCTGCCTTCCCTGCAAATTGCAACTGGTTGGGAGATAAATAGTGTTTGACATTAAACTCCTTGAAGTTTTTTTGGAAGCGCTGCTTTTCATCCACAGGCTTGCTTGTTGATGGTTGATGCATTGAAAAAAGAGGATAATAACAGCACTTTGTGCAGGGAGACTCACCATCCTGGATCACACCACCATCCATGTGACATTATAATGCAGAAAGAGCAGATGTGTCGGGTGTGTCAGTGTCTTCTCTAGCCAATACATTATGGTAACCCACTCCCCACCCCACCCCACCCCAACAAATGCTGGCTTTGTCTGATTCCACTCTGACCGTGTTATTACCTGGACCACTGTCTGTTAATTATCCGTTTGTCTCTTCTCTTTTGTCTCTGGATCTTGGTGTAGCTCAGAGAGATGGATAGCATGGCATTTCCTCTAGTGTTTGGCTGAAATGTTGAGGCCATGGCTCTATTAACTGGAGTCTGAACTCTGATCTCCACAGAGTGTATTAAATGGAGGAAGATAAATTCCCCTGCACAGCTGGAGCTACGTTATAGAGCACTTTTATCCTCGTGCGCATCCAGTTTATAGAGGTAGCCAAGGTTATACTGACAAAGATTAGAATTTCTAAAACCTTTAATAGGCATTTTAACTGTGATTTAAGAAACCAATCATATTATAACATTATCAGGATAGGCAAGACTGATCCGTCATGTAGAAATGATGCATTTGAGTGGCGTTACACTATCCGTGTTATCTCAGTGCACATAAGGCAAGACTGAGACAGTGTGTATTTTCAGGAGCATGCCCTCTGTAGCAGCAGTTAAAATAACAGCATAGCCAACTGTTAAGGCTGTTCCTGTGGCGCAACAGTGTGCGGTTTAAGCAAGCCAGGGCCATGAATATGGATGGCGTATCGGAACAAATGTCCAGACAGGAGGGGTCACTGCCTGTGCTGCTTTAATTAAAGTAAGGATAAAGCAGCGGCTGTCTTCCCATAGATAAACCCTCCCACCACCATCCACTAGAATGCCTTCCCATGTTTTCCTTTGTTGCAGCCTGATCCTACATTTATTTCCATTGGGAAAACTTTTTTTCTGTTTCAGCATGTCCAGAGGTCCTACTGTTAGTTATTCAGGCTGGTTATCCTGCAATAAGTCATCTACTTATTAAGGGCTGGAGTGGTTGCGCTCCTTTGGTGTAAAGCTTTATCAGCTGTGGTGTTGGTATGATCGTATAGAAAGATGCAAAGCTGATATAAGATGAGAAAAGGTTCAGCAAGGGTTCAGGCCATAAGAAGATGACCTTACTTCTCAACGACACAGCAGAATCTTGATAATGATATTGGCTCCATTTCTGGCAAAATGGCTTTGCTTTTTGAATGAACGTTGTGAGAATGTAACAGCAATGCTCATTTGAATCATCTGGCTCATTTGTTTCACACTTGCACAAAATGTTTTGCTCAGTAAAAAAATACCATGTAACTTAACATTTAATTAAGGAGGTTAGCACCAGGACTGGAAAATTCCCAATTTTTCCCCCTTTTACTGTGCTTCAATACAGTTGTAGCTCTATTCATTGATCATAAGCTGTGGTAACATATAATCTCAGTGGTGAAAAGAACACTCAGTATTGACAGATCGAGGATAAAGGAAAGTGTCTCAGAACAGCAGGATCTCTAAGATTGTTTGAGATTGGTGAGCTCATGCCTTTACCACATAGAGGAAACACTGGAGACCATGGACCCTAAACCTGGGACAGATCATATGGAAACATCTGGCCTCAGCCACAGGAAATTCCACCTCTGGCATTGAAACCCACACAGAGCGTCTCATCTGCCATCATTCTATCATCATGTAAAAGAGACAGGTATGAGAACAGTACATCGGCCAGCAAGCCAGCTTCCTGTGTACTGAGGTGGAGGTGTTAGGCCATCCAGGGCAGAGGGCATATTAGCCTCCCTGTCTGAAATAATATTTCATCAATTGATAACCTCATACATCCAGCAGAGGGAAAGAATTTACACCCCACTGATATCTTTAGCACACTCTGTGCAACGTGTGAAAATAAAATGGCATGTATGGAATGTTAAGTTGGACACCGTGGCCTTTGTGGTAGGAGATTTATCTGTCTCGCTTGCAACAGTGGCATTAAATATATATCTTTTCTCACCGGTTCTTGTTGTGGGGATATATTTTGCACATTTCTTTAAGCATTTAAGGCATAACCGGGAACTGTTCCACCATTTATTGTCCATACACGTGGCTGATGTTCAGTGTAAGTGGTTTTATTCTAGCTTGATATCCAGCCATTTTACAAAATACAGTACATATTTCCATATTTTATTCATCTGTGTAGCTAGTACAGGGACAGAAAGAAAAGGTGGTTGAACTTTGAATTGAATTCTATATGAGTTTTCTATTCTTGCTTTCATGGCACTCAATCAACTTTATAACCTCATTCATTATATATTTATATATTTTATTAAAGATTAAACTTAAATTCACAGTGGTGTTGCCTCACTTCGAACATGTGATTGGTTTACTCATCGTCAGTGTGGTGTTTTCCATGTTCTCCCTGTGTTCTGTGGATTTGTACTACATTGCCCATGTGTGTATGAGAACGTGTGAGCTTATGGTGCCCTGCGATCGAATTGCATCCCATCCAAGGTTAATTCTGTCTCCATGCACCTTGTAGTTGAACTGTTTGAAATTAAGAGCCCACTGAGATTTAGGAAGCTACAATATGAAAGCATTTCATATTTAATGTTTTAAATAAACACATTGTCATCAAACTTTTACAAAATCCGACCCTTTCTTTTTGCTCATTAGATGATAGTAAAATATTATGCTTATATTTTTACTGACAATACACTTAGTCATGCATCTGATTTCATTGATTTAATGAATGAATATAATACAGACTAATGATACTGAATATTACATTTAAATAGGCTAGTAATTAAAAAAAATCAATACAGTGATGCTGTTATTTCTCTGGTTTAAATATTATCAGTCATTATTTAAAGAAAATAGTGGGGTGCAATGGCAGTACTCGCTCTCTTGGTGGACTTGGAGCAAATGCTGCGTAATGCAGAGACTGATCGGAATTTATCTTCACATGATGAGTAAATACAAGCTAGTAAAAGCCATCATTTTCTACAATTTGAACAGATAAATTATCCAAATAACCAGCCATTAGTATTAATTGTGGCTTCTCAAAAAAGGATATTTGGCAATATTTGGTTTTCATGGTGGAGGTAATGCACCTGTTCAAATAATAAGATAATCTGCATTTAATAAACAGGTGACAGGTGGTATGGATAATATAAAGAATAATCTGTATAATGTATTGAGGTTTGAAATGATGTTACACATGGACCCACGTGGAGGTAATTAGCAGTTCCAAAGGGGGCGGTGCTGAGGGTCATTTTGTGACATTACAGAAAAGAACCTACAGTATAGTCCAGTTGTGTGTGCATGTGTGTGTGTACAAGTAAAGCTGTCCAGCTTGATGCCACTGCTCTCTAATTGCTGTTTGCGTATGCTTGGCTGAGTGGCACCAGAGTGATGTGTCAGAAGAGCGCCAGGTCTGTACCGCCCTTTTGTTAAACGCGGCGACAGAAAGAGCAGGCACTGAATGAGCGAACGCTACTCAAATGGCAATGTTGTTTCACATCAATCAGCCCTGTTTGGCACTGTTGCCTTGTACATGCCTTGTTGATGAGGCAGAGAGTAGTTCAGTTTGTTTGTCTGTTTGGTTACGGGCCAAGCCATTAGTGGGAGCAAGCGGCGGACCAGTCGGCTGCTGGATCGTCTTTGTTTCTGTATTGCTTGAAAATGTATTAAAGGTCACTGAAAACATGGTTAACTCAATGGCTTCCTGCATGTTGTCCACTTCTGCCTCATTTGTTTCACTGACATTTAGCCTTTCCGATGTCTGATGCCTTGCTTCTAAGAATATCTGAAAATGTGTTGATCTGAAATGACTGGTGGCTTGGGAAATTCTTTCACATGTACGTGTATTAAAATTTCTTACAATATGTAGTACTTCTTTCTTGTGTTTCTCAACCAATGTAGTGTTAGAAAGGAGCCTAAATAACAAACCATTTCCATGTGGCTCTGGTGACGTATATTTCTTAAAGTAGAGCCGTCAAAGTATAATATTTGCATAAATATTACATTTAAATAGAGATTTTTCCGGAATTTAGTCATAGCATCAACCACCAGTTTTACCTCGTAAATAGTTTTATTTTTGTGTGTGTGTTTGTGATATAAAAAACTGATCTCTTTCTTTAATTATCCAATCTCATGACGGACCCTTTCTTGCAGAGGATAATCTGATGGTTGTGTTGAAAGGAGAGATTTCTTATTTTTTAGAATAGCATTCAGACTCCCGGTTTCATTCCAAGTCATTATGGCTCATCCCTCTTATGAATATTCAATGAGCTTGGTGCTTAATATGCATGAGTGGGTGTGTTTAAGCAGAAGTGTGTTAGTGGTGTAAAAGCATAAAAGGCAGGGAGAGAAAGAGAGAGAGAGAAAGAGAGGGGGGGCAGGAAATGACTGCTCTTGCACACTTGGATGTGTTCACACACAGAGAACACTACATTGTGGAGTGTGTGTAAATCTTCAGTAGTGAGGGAGATCGTGAGAGAGACGCTTCCAGGAGGGAGGGAGGAGAGCATACAGAGTTAGTGCTCTCTTCCAGAAGATAGGAAGGCTGGATGGTGTGAACGCTTCATCATGGGATGCAGCCTCTGTACTTTACAGAAGCCAGCAGAGCGATACAAACTACTGTATGAAGTGTGCCGGGTAACTGACTTTCATTCACTTTCATTCACTTTCATTGATCATATCATGTAAAGTCATTTCTCATCTCTCATTTCATGGTCTGGTGATGTCCTCTGGTGACATGGTGCACTTAATATTGCATGTGATTTTAAGATTCTGCTATTCCCTTGTTGTGTTTTTTGGAGCGTTAAGAAGAGAAGTTTGTGAAACCACTGTTTCAGAGTCTGTTGGTGTTGTAATGTGTACAGGTTGCTGAGTTTTTACAGTGTGATGTCTGTTCTGCCTGTGTTTATAGTTCATATCAAAACACTTTGGAACTTGAAATTATTTTCCTGTTTAATTTGGTTTTCATCCAGTCTTCTTTCCTTTCACTGTTGGTCAGCCTGAGAGTGCTCCTATTCAATTTCAGTATAATATGTCAGATTGCTCTAGTTCTCATTCATATGGATTTTTGCCTTTGTTCTTAACATAAGTAGATTTAACTGAAAGTACAACACACATCAAACGTAATTAAAGAAGACGAGGTTTGTCCGTGTGGTTTTGAAGTTGTTTTCAGGCAACACATTTACACAAACAAGAAGACTGAAAGTATTAGTACTGTGTGCTGTGCAATATTGTCTCATGGTTTTTAGTTTTGTTGTCTTTGGATGCTGAGATCTACTGTTGTAAGTGGTCGATGGAGCTGTGATTGAGCCAGCAGGGGGCTGTGTGGAGACGCACACAAACGCACACACTCCGTACCAACTAACATTAACATAATTATTAATGCAGTTAATTATGCTATGTCTAAATGTAATCATAACCTTTAAGTAACAAAAAAAGTCTCTTCTGTTGTGTGTATTTGAGGGGGGAAAAAAGTTTCCCAGAGTCACTGAATCTGACAGCATGTCTGTTTCAAATATCACAGAACTCCAGAAAGAGCATTGCATATGTTTGTGTGCGTGTTTGTGTGTGGACAAAAGAAAAGCTAATATGCACCCACTGTGTGTATTTCTCATTTGTACTCGCTTCTGTAGGTGTTCTTCTGCTGACAGCATTCTTTCTCTCGTGTGTCTGCAGATGAGCTCTGCTTTGATCAACCCCATGTAAGAGTGGGGCTAAAAGCCTTGTCGTATATTGAGGGAAGTCTTCATGTGCTCTAACAGTAAAGTATGTTTTCAATCCAGCTTTTTTTCTTTGCAGAAAAAAAGGGAAAATATAGGGCCACCAGAATAGATCACAATCCTTTGTCCTATTCTTCCCACTCTCTGTAGAGACTCCTATCATGCAAACTGTCAATTAGGTTTGAATGGCAGACTGTCGGCTAAGCGAACCATGCTGTTAGGCTTATGGCCCCTTCGCCTTGCCAATTACTCTTAGCAGGTCTACCAACTGTGTGGACTGAGCTTCAGGACACAAAGGCAGTCACCTATGTTTACCATCAAACTCTGTTTATCGCTACTCAGATAAGGCATCCAGTTTGCCTTGAATTTTTCCCTCCAGCTTTTTTGTCAAATGATAAGTCAGGAGAGAGACATTTTAGCTCTAAAGACATGTAAGGGATAAGCATTATCTCAGTGTGACATTGCCAAAGCAAGTGACAAGCACCATGATTAAATTTCACAAATAAATGTTACCCATCGTAGCATCAGGACAAGAGATGGTTCTGGCAGTCTACTCGTTTTTTTGCTGCTGTTTTTTTTCCCCCTCTCTTTCAGTCTGCTCCTGAAAGGCACTTTAGGGGTGATTTATGGTTCTTGTGCATGTGATATGAAACTCCTTAATCAGATCATGTTGTAAATTTTCTTTCTTAGCTATGTAGTGAGCTGTCTGGCACTGAGAGGAAATATTAGTAGGGTGGCACTGGTGGATTTTTGTTTATTTTCTAAACTGAAATTCTAGGCCAATTCTATTCACTTTCCTTTGAATCAACAGATAGCTGAAATGCCATCATGTGCCTCCTCTATGACACACAAATAATCCTCTGCATGAGAAAAGTACATACTGGCATTCTCAACATACATGAGCTCTTAGACAACTATGACTGGATAGTGTTGCTCAAGATTGACAGGGAAGAATAACAGCATCCTTCCCCCAGATAGCACATGGATGGCAGTGACAGTGTCAGGATTCAAACTCATGATATCTCAGTAGGGTGACCGTTTTCTGTTGATGGGAACCCAGCACACGTGATTTAATAAACACAGCCCAAGGTTTGATTGAAATGTAAAAATCTCATCCCCTCTTGTCAGCCATATTTCCCACAATATATTCCATATTTCATATTTTTATACTCATAGGCCTGTGCCAGAATACATGACTTGACCATCCTTTTCACCTACCATTTCAATGGCAGCAGAGATGGAACAAGCCAGGATGTGTCTGGCGTATAAGGTGTGTTTGTGGGAGAATGGATGGGTTACATGGAGGTTCAGGCTCCAGGCTTGTGTGATCCTCAGATACTACACAGATCCTATTCATTAGTTTGTCTGGCACCTCACCTACCTTCCAGCTTTTCCCTCGATCACATTCTTTCTCTATGTGCCATGGTCAAGAATGATGTCTCTGTCTCATCAGTTCCATAGTCAACCACAGACAGGAGAAGAAACATACTTCCAGATGTCAGTTCCTCTTCAAGGTCCACACAGGACATGTCTCCTATAACACTTACATTATACCTGAAACCTACAGTATGTGAGTTGTCACAATGCCATGGAATCACTCAGCTAGAAGATATTTCCATCCATCAGTCAACCTCGTTTAGCACAAACGTTCAGCATTAAAGAACCGCTTAACCTCCTCAGTGCCTTTGTAATATGCTTAGGCAAAGTTTAAACAATGCTTAGTCTAGTGTTTGAAAATAGCACTTCATTCTTCCCATTCATTCATTTCAGAAAAAAAGGAGCCTATTGGGGAACACAGGAAAAGCGCATTAGCACTGGAGTCCCTAAAAGCATACAAGGGGAAAGAAAAGCCATTTCTCCCTCAGTTAAGATAATTAAAGCCCAGACTAGGCACAGTGAGTTTTTGTCTTGCCGTCCTTGCAAAAAGTTGACCTCGCTAAGTGTACCACTACCCCCTGCTGACAGCTTCAAAGCTGGAAAGGTATGCACCATGTGGAGATGTGAGTTCCTTCATTGGTGTTTGCCCTTAATCTGGCTGCATGGCTAAAACTGTGTCTGAAAGTATGGAGACTCCTAATATCACACAGAAGCAGCCAGTAATCTCCATGGCGCCTGTATTTTGTTTTCCTTATCGCTTCCAAACTAGCTAGTAAAGTTCAGTAAAGATCTTGACTTCATGATGTTTTCTCTGTCCAACATTGGTTTTGATGTGATTAGAACAAATTGTCTAATGGAAGAATAGGGAAGGTCATTTTGGTTGGAAGCAAATGTAAATCTAATTCAGTTTCATGTACAGATAAGGAGATAATCTCGTGCAAGATAAAGGAGGGTGGGGAAATAGATTTAGGATGCTACATTTTTAGGTAATTCAATTAACTGTTAAGAATAATGTGAGCTTCTCCATGGAAACTGATTTGTTTAGCGCTCATTAAGGAATACCAAACTAAGATTTTGTTAACGTACTTAATAAGAGCCATCTGACAGTTGAGAACATCCTCACTCCAGAGTCTCTGTGTTAATGCGAAGCAGTGGTTGTGCGAGTTAAAGGAGGTCGGGAGAGCGAGAGGACACTAAGTTTAATCAGAGACAGATTGAGGCCGCATCGCCTCCACAGCTGTTTCACACTGGAGCAGGTGGCCAGCACTCACTGGGGACAGATCAGTACACTCTGAACCAGTGGAGACATAACAATCTCGCTCACATGACAAGATACACAAGTGACACAGACAAGGAACAGATATAATGTGATGGCTAGAGACATGACATGTAGACAAAACAAGAGTACAAGCATAAGAAAAAGGCAAAGCAAACACTTTGTACTTAAATAACAGGATTAATCAAGACATAACAAGACATTATCCAAGCAAGTCACAGACATAATGAGACAGCAACTGATATGAGGATAATGTAACAAATTAAAAATTAAAATTATGACCAGAACAGTGCATACAGGCTCAACATGTGTAAAAGAACGTAAAGAGCAGACTTTTTGCAGTGTTTTTTTGCAATGTACTGCATATTACAATCTGTGAATCTAGAATAATTAGATTTAGTATGTGGGTGATATGAATGTAGAATACAATTTAAAAATGTGCACAACATGAACACTAGCATACACTCTGAGAGGTATAAAATTCCAAAAGTATAATACTAGATGCAGTTCTATTTTTAACTGAATTGGTTTGTAAAGTACAGATGTGGTGTTGAGCAGGTGTGATTGGGTTTTTTTCTTTTTTTATGGTTGATGCATTTGAACAGATGTTCACAAGTGCGTTCTGTTGATCTTTGAAAATAACAGACATCAGGCTGGACTGAAACTGCTGTCTGCTTTTCCTGGTGTATGTTAAGATTTTTGTTGGCATGTCTTTGTTCTTTCAGATTGTGATGTGTATCGTGATTTAGTTGGTGGTATTTTTTTTTATTTATTTATTTATTTTTTAAATCAACAGATAACACCAGTATGCTGACGACAGTCTATGAATAGATGAGTTTATTTGTAGACTCTTTTGTGTTAACACCTCTATTTCTTTGCTCCAGAGGCTTGTTACTCACTAGTAAATGATGGGATATGATTAATGATATAAATTGCTCATGTGAACACATGTTTCGGAGGTGAAAAGCAGAACGTATTCTCACTGTCCATGCCGAGTGATGAATAAAACATGCTGACAGAGGTCTAATCTCTTGTTAGAGCTATGGGCCCCCTTTTAAATGCAGATGATGGAGAGCCATTACTTCTCATTATTCCTTGTCAGCCTGACTACTCCCTCAGTGCCTAATCATCGCTATCCCTCTGCGCCGGACAGCTGATATTTAGGACACACGGCAGAGGCAGTGAAAAGCCTGCTCTCTACTTCATGTATATGATATTTTGTTTAAAAGGTTGTTTAGAATTGAATTGAATCTGTGAGCTGAGAATTGGGGAGGCAGCAGACAACCTGCACAATATTACTGGTTCTCAGAAATTAGTCTGAACAGTCATCTGGATTTGTCACTTTATAATCACTCACTCCACAGTGGTGTTGAATTCTCATTGCCCTTTAGTAAGAAGACATTCATTTAACATTTATGGAAAGAATCTTTGGTATGAGTTCTTTGTAATGATCAGTAAGTTGGCATTAGTTTTGCATTGAGCTCTGCTACACCACCACCATTGTGGATTACAGCAACTTGTTTTACCAAATTGTGTTTTATTCTCAATACACTATATGGCCAACATTCTGTGGGCTGTTAAACATCCAGTTGTTCATGCAATCCTCTCTTTACTGTCATTGCCTCCATTTGTATGGAAAGGCTTACCGATAGGTTTTAGGCTGTGGGTGGGGCTGGCGTGCGATCTGCAGTCCAGTTCATCCCAAACTAAACTGTTCAGTAAGATATGGTCAAGGCTCTGTGCACTCAAGGTCTTTTGTTCCGAACTTGGCAAGCCATGTCTTCAAGGAGCTGGCTTGTGCACAGGAGCATTGTCATGCTGGAACATGTTTGGGCCTCTTAGTTCTAGTGAAGAGAAATTGTAATGCATACAAATACATCCAATATAATCAAATTGGTCAACTTTGTGGCTATACAGTGTATAACAACTTTGCAATTGTAATTCCTTTACAGATATGTATTGCACATGAATGCTTGCTGGTTCATTGGTTGCTAATGTGAATGCAGATTTATGTAACAGCATGTCCTCCTTTCTGCTGTTCTGAGATCTAGTCTACCTTTCTATGGTTGAGGCGTTTCTTCAAGCTTTCTTCAGCCTTTTCTTATCATTACTGGCAAAATGAATCATCCCTTTCCGCTGAACTACAATCCCACTGATGTTTCTTTCAACACCGTATGTCTGACAAACCTGGCTTTTCTCTTCACATTAGACTGCATTGAGATTCCTGAATTGCTGCTGTTTAACTAAACATAATACATATCATTCAGTTTATTTCTCACTAATTTCTAGCAGCTTTAAAAAAAAAACTCTAATCACACAAATCCTGGTCTCTGTGACACCTCAGACTGTGAATGGGAGACAAAACAAAAGATGTTAAACCACTTTCAGCCAGTCAGGACAAGGTGTCATCTTTAGTTCTGAATCCAAGTTCACTGACCATTTTCAATGCTTCTTGTTCAGTTCACAGTTCAATGTGACCACCTTGATGTAGCAATTTACCTCTGAATTTTAACTAATTTTTTCCTAGCATGGGAAAGTTTGTTCTCCCCAAACACCTGAAGCAGTGCTTATTAAGCTATGCAGAAATTCCAGTGAGAGCTTAGAGGAAGTGACCGTTTTTCTTTTATCGTTCGCTTCTGGAAAATACTCAAAAAAAAAGTCTCATGCTTAAATGGGATTAAGTGGAAATAAATAATGCAGTATTTTTCTATGCTGCTTATGCCTATCACAAGCAGTCTGTCTTGCTGCCTAATCCACATCAAGAATGCATGTCAGGGAAGGAGAAAAGTTGCTTGGTCTTATGGCATCTAAAGAAGCTGCTCTTGCCACCATTAGGCATCCCCTGACAACTCTACTGGCTTTACTTATGTGACCAAACTGCTAATCATGTAAGAAAAGGAGGATTAAACACAACTGTAGACAGACCTCCTTTGTAATGAGAAACTTTGCCGATCTTTTTTTTTTTTTTTCTTCCCCCAGGCTCTTCCCTGGAGTCTTCCAGCTCCGACCTATGTCCATACCTCAAATTTCTGTTCTCCTCTTATGGATCAAGAGTCTTTAAGAAATTGAGAAGGAAGTATAGCAGATTAGAACCCATAAAACTTCAGTTTAAAAGACATACTGCCACATTTTCCCAAGGTCTAGCTTAAATCACAGAATGTGCAGAATGAATCAGTGCACTGATCAATAATTAAAGCCTATTACTCAGACTAGTTACTTAAAACGCATCACTGCATGAAGAATCACACAGCTGATTCACTTTGACTGTTCATCCACAGCCAGCTAACTACAGCACTGAAAATGCAAAGCAGTGTTTTATTGCTCATTATTATTGCTCATCATTATTGCTCATTATTATTCCAGTCGACGAGTGTGTGCTGTGGCCTTCTGCCATTACCAAGGACTCTGCTGAATATTAACATTTACCCAGCTGCCAGATTTAACATAAAAAATCCTCGGAGGCATTAATAGCCTAAGACTTATAAGATTGAGCAGAACGTCAAGACACTGAAAAAGGTCATTCTATAAGCAATTTTGAACAGTTTGTCAGTGTAAAATTCCTGTTCAATGGCTTTGAGTTAATGAAAGGCTGTTTGAGCAGAGATGTCATTACTTGTGTCGTCTAGCGGTGACCATCTCCGTAGTTCAGCAGGGCGAGGAGTGTTGGTTCACAGAGTCTCTAGTGACTAGAGGCTACAGCTCCCAGCTATTGTAGGCTGTGTCAAAGGTGAGATTGTTGAATGGGGGATCTGGTAGAGTGTATTCCCTGGTGAGGAGCTGCATAAGGAAAGGATCCTGGGTGTAGAGCTAAGCCTGCATGGCCACTGCTTTGTCTCAGGGGTTATGGGTTCTAGAGGAAAGGGATTCCTCAGGAGGTTTTGCAGCTAGCTGAGCACAGCAAAAGGAACGATTGTTTTGTTTTGTTTTGGTTTTTCTTTTTTAACTCAGTAAAAAAGGGAGAGTATAGCCTGGTAATGAAAGCACAAGGGAAGACACTGAGAAGTGGATAGAAGGAGAAAGAGATAAGGGATGTACAGAGCGTGAACAAGAGAGTCTTTCCTGAATTCTTAGAGTGAACAAGAGAGGCTTCACTATGACAGTATGCTGTCGAATTTAGCCAAGAGGTGAATCACATAACGCCTGTAGCTTATTGTTTTATCCTAACATTACCACAGCCTTAACTTTTTTCAAATGGTGTAAATAATTAGGTCAGCAAATTGCTCTGATAGCTTAATTTTAAAGTAGATAGTGGAAGTCACTCTTTTCTGACTTCTGATTTCCTAATTTGAATTTGAGCTCATTTTAGATGATCCAGCTTGCCTTCAAGATTGCCTTCAAGCTCACTTCAGGATTAGAGTTGAGCATTTCTGGTTAGAAGTGATCACATAAGTGCTTCAAAGTTAAGAGCACATGACTTGTCAGTGAGCTTCCTCATCACTGGAATAATGTCTTTGGACAACTCCTTACTGCAAGATTTTAGTAGGCAAAAAGAGGGATCATTCTTTAAGGATTTTGTTCTTAATGATTGCAGTGGATTTGTATGTTTATATGGCTTCCATGCAGAAATCTTTGTTGTGACAGGTATCAGATGATATCTGCCTTTATGCTCATCAGAATACTAAAACTGTGAGCTCACAAAACACAGAATACCTCCATATTATATTAATGTCAAAGTAAATCACAGAAATGGAATGTTGCATGTCAGTTTCATATGAATTCACTTCAGTTTCATCATCCCTGAAATGTGCGTTTCTCAGCTGTAATTTTGAGTTGTGTGCGCGGACGTATAAATTCCCCAGGCGCAGATCCTATCAAAGCTGTCTCTCATCCAGGAATCACAAATGAACACATTGGGATTTGCTGTGGACGCTGAAGCGCCATGGGAGAAGCTCTGTTAGCGCTGTGATAAGAGAGGCAGCAGACCCTGAGTTTAATATCCAGCTAGCTGTAGTGTTAAACTAGCCTCGGGCGTCTTAGTACCTTAATTAACCTAGCCAAGGTAGTCTTTCAGTCTACAAGTCAGCTTGTAGAAATCCACAACCCAAAAATGTGGATTTTTCTTGGACCTGAACATACACATAGCCTGAAATACTTATTATTATATCAGTGTATATTTCTGTTATCAAATATTGGGAACTAAATTCAATAAATTTAGTCTTGTACTTGATATTGCTTTTCCAAAATACCAGTTTTACTTGGTGCTACTTTCTATACAAAACACTGTACTATACTTTCTATTCAAATTCAAAAACTTAAAATATGCCAATCCCATACCTAAAAAAACATATTTTACAGCTACTGTTATGCACTACACACTATATTAGGTTAAAAGCTGTGTAGTAAGTGCATAGTATTAATCACAAAGAAAGTTTTCCCATAAATCAATTATCATAACCTTTAGATTGACAACTGGTGAAGAAAATTTATGGAGCTGGAGATGTTTTAATATCTTGTTCTTGTGTTGTTCTCATCGTATCATTTAACACAGGTTTAAACACTAGTAGAATATAAATTGAGTCATATATTTTGGTACAAACATTTCAGTCAAATATACAATTTTATGCAGTTAGGTAAAACCTTTAACCATTTAACTATAGAAACAGTTTAAATTAGCCTGTGAGAAAACCACAGATTTGGCAACCCTACATAAACGCCCCTAATAGCACTTAGATCATCATTCTGTGTAAAGATAGGCTATATATGATATGCTGTGAATCAATATAATGTTAATTACATCCACAGCCTTATAAGCATTGCCCTTGAAGGAATTATTTTAAACACGTCAGTTTATTTATTTCTTTATTTATTTATTCTGACAATGATTTTGTTTCTGATCCAACTTAGTAGTTTTTTAGGCATTTAGTTTTTTAATTAACTGACCAAAATGCCTACGTGTGTATTCAGATATCCCTAAGAAATGCATCAGACCCTGAAGGTTTCCGATTCATTAATTAGTCATTTAGCAAGCCCACTGACAAGGAGACAATTTTAAAAATATGTCTCTTTGCTCATCCTACTTTTTGTAATTAACACTCTCTGCCCCGCTATCAGCGTGCTGCGCATATTAATCTCAGCCGGTTAACATTCTGCGCCCACTTAATCTCTCAGGGTGGCTCCATATTTCACTGGCCCTAAAATTGTTCAGCTAAAGAAGTCTCCACACACACGTACACACACACACACACACACACCACTCTGTTCCCCACAATCTGGTTTCCCTAAGAGCCTTGGTTAATTAAGAAGGGGCTCATTCTAATTAACTTTTCCCATTTTGCAGCATTTACCTCTGACCCTGAAAAGAAGCAACATGAACATATTCCTTACAATTTATCTTCGGCTTGTGAGAAACTAATAAAATCAGTCAGTCTGTGCAGACATGTTATATTCAAATACTCCTACTACACAATTCGCGTTTTTGTGTCTCTGTGCCATTCTATGGTTTATCCTTTTTTGTTTTGTTTGTTTTGGGGCACATCCCTGCTCTTGCACTTCATTTGAAGAATAGCTGATGGAGGAAAAGCCTGCTGAGGTAGACAGAAGGCTCCTGAGAGCTCAGGGATGGGTGACTGCACCAGCTGTATTTCAGAAGAAATGCTAGAGGAGGGATTGATCGTGTTGAGTGAGTGGGCTCTGTTACGGCCACCAAGTGTGCTCTCCTTGTGTTAAGATTTTCAGCCTAATATATAATACCGTGATCATGGTCATGGATTGAGGCAGCATTTCAGTGTTTTTTGTTTTTTTTATTTTATTTTATTTTATTATTATTTATTATGTATGTGTCTGTAATGCATCTATATCCCTTGCTCTCCATCCCTCAATACTCATCAAAGTTTCCTCATGCAAATCTTTAGCTCTAACAGACAACATTAACATAATTTTCCCTTCTTTTCTACTCTTTTCTCTCTCTCTCTCTCTCTCTCTCTTTGTCCAGGTAAATGGCAAAGACCTGTCCAACGCTACTCATGAGCAGGCAGTAGAGGCCTTCCGTGCAGCCAAAGAGCCTATCATGGTGCAGGTGTTGCGCAAGACCCCGAGGCCCAAACTGCCCGGACCTGAAGGGGATGCACAGCTGATGGACATCAGTACACAGACAGACATCACCTTCCAGCACATTATGGCTCTCAGCAAGCTGCCTGCCTCAACACCTCCTGTACTTGATCAGTACATCTTGCCTGAAGGGTGAGTGGCTCCTCGTCTGGCCTATCTGAATACGGAAAGTGAAAGTGAAGGAAATATATATTTTTAAGTACTGCTTACATAGAGTAGGCTTGATTACACATACTGCACATACGAGTAAGTAAATAACATTTAGTTTAAAAAAAAAAATCATTCATCCGTTGTGGATTTTGATGCTCTGTTGCAGTGGTATACAACTAAAATTTATAACAGATGAGTTATATTAAACTGTTAGCTAAGAAAGGACTGGATAAGAAAGTAACATGACTGAATGGTGATAAGAGTTAACTTTTAATTCATTCATATGAACAACAAAATGAAGATTTGTTCATCTTTAAACAAAATCTTTAAATTCTTGGCAAATCAAAGCAGAGGGTGGAAATAAAATGTGTGGAAATTGTCCCTTTTCTGACATTACTAGGGTCCAGTCCAATGAGCTGCATTACAATAACTAATTTACATAAATCACACGATAAAATGATTAGAAAACTAGACATCGAACTACAGTCTCTTACATATATTGCCTCTACCATAGTATTTTCTCGAGTACCTGGTCTGATACACTGAAATCGTTTGCTGGATTCCATGCCTTACAGGATACATTTCTATTTAAAAGTAATTAAAGCTAAAAACAATCTAGACTGCCCCCATTCTAGTAAAGCATTTTATCTAATCTATTTAAAAGTTATTTTTTAATGGAATAAATTGGGAAGGTGTACAGTTTACTTTATTCAATCCCGCAGAGAAACGATGACACAATGACTTTCAGAGAGTTATTTGTGTAGCCATAGCAATGAGTGATAGAATAACCTGAAAAATCAAGCAAAAGAAGCATTCGGGTTCCAGTGTGTTCATTAGCACTAGAAGTCTTGCAGAACATCTTAATGTAGGAACTGAGGAGTTTGGGTTTTCTCTTTCTCTAGTCTCTCTAGATGACCCAATGCTTCATCTCTCTCTCTCTCTCTCTCTCTCCCTCTCCCTCTCCCTCTCTCTCTCACACACACTCACTCACTCACTCACACACATACACACACTCACACACCACACACACACTCACTCACACACTCACTCTCACACACAAACACACACACACACTCACTGACACACTCACTCACACACACACACACATACACACACTCACACACACTCTCACACACACACACACACACACTGGCTCTTGCTCTCTAATAAACAGCACTCACATTTCCAGTGCATACAGTAACTAAAGCTGATTTCACTGACGGTTTCACTTAATTAACCACTCTTCTTTCTTTCACCTCGGAACATTAACCTATCAGTTCATGTGCGATTCTGGAGGTTAATTACGAGAGCTTTCACTGAAGCATATGTCAGTTGGTAATGCATAGTTTTCCAAATGATGAATACATCATGGACTGGAAAGTAATTTTAGGGCCTGCATTAAAATTATACCCTGATTATATCAAAAGCATTCATTAAGTTCTATTTTATTCGTATAACGCTTTTAACAATGGACATTGTCTCAAAGCAGCTTTACAGAAATATGATTACAAAGACGATATGAGGAAGAAACCATGAGAGGAAGCCGTTTCAAAAGGGTACACATTCACATCTGAGCATCATCAGAGAGTGTGATTTGGAATAATTTCCACTCTTTTAACGCTTATATAAGCAAGTGTAACCATGAGCCTTTGAGCAACAAGTAAGAGCATCAGTGTAATTTCTGAATTCATTATAGATACATCAATTTTCCTTCCTTGCCGAAGCTATCAAATAATCAATGATGGAGACCCGAGTGCAGAACCGTCCTTCATGTCATAGAGGAAAAATGTTTAGAACCTGTAAAAGTTTGTATACGTATATTTTATAAGCTGCTTTATGGTGGTGATGTTCTTTTTACAGACACTCTTCTGGGCATGATTATTTCGACCCGAATGATTACCTAGAGACCATGCAACAAGATATGGAGAGAGAGGAACTTGAGTATGAGGTAACACGCACACAAATTCTTATCCTTTTAATTTTATAATTGTAATATATTTGTTCTTATCAAAGGGCTCTCCACTCCCACACACTCTCTTTTGCCCTCTCGGCCTCATTTGTCCACTCCAGCTCTTCCCCTAAGCATAAATAAAGATATATTTCTATTGCTCTGTCCCTGTAGCCTTCTTAACAGCACAGCTTAAAGCCTGTCTGTCTCCAGCGCAGTAGCATTAAGACGGTTTACTCGGTACGCACTCCTGCACTAGATCCATTCTATTGACAAGCCAGTCCATTAGAACTCACTCCAGGCCAGTCCTATTGAACACATCAGTGAGATTGTTCTTTTACAAATGTCACCGATTTCCAGGTCTCCGATCTCCAAGCGAATCACGACACGAACTGCGAAGAAATTGCACTCACAGTGCAGAGGCAGTAGAAAAATGAGATGTCCGTAGGGTCTTCAGTGTATTAATAATGAGGTGAAGTTCAGTTTTTTTTTTTTTTTTTTAGACAGATGCTCAGCACATAGCACTAGGCTTTGACATTTCATTGGCCCTGAAGAGCATTCATAAGTCACCATGGGGCCACAGAAACACAGGAATGATTAATAAAAAAGCCAAAGTCTTTTCCCTAATGACCATTGAACTTGTCCTGCCTTCAGGTGCAATGTCAGGATAAAAGGGGAAGCATGATGGGGCGGGCTTTAGTGGAGAAAACCATATTCCTCCATGTTCTAGTTTTGAAATTTGCATTTTCACAAATCGGGCCTTAATTATCAAGCATTATACTAATGAATATTTGTATTTAGCAGGGACATTTAAATGTAGTATGTATGAAAAGTAGTACTAAGTCAACTCACCAATGTGACCCGAATTTCATAGGTTTCAAATCATATAATTGCTGATCAGTTACAGTATTTCAAATTGTGTTTTAGTTTCAATTGCACAAACTGAATGATCATTTGTACAAAACTCTTTTGCTATATATTTATAACAATATTTATTTAAATAAAATAGAAACACTAGCATATGTACATACACCCAGATCTTTCACTGTATCTGTTATTTTAATAATTTCACATCTCGTATCTCTCTCTCATCATGTCTCAACAGCTTGAAAAGCAAAAACATTCAGCAAATCCACAAATTAAGACAATTTAAATAGAATAAAAGAAATGCCACTATATAAAGAACAGTGTGTGTCCATTGTAGTCGGTGCACTGCAATGACTGAGCTGCATTGCACTAGTTTGTCATTTAGTTGTCACTTTCAGCTCTCTCAAAGCTTTATTTTTAGTTGGCATCATTAAATGCAAATCTACTGTGCACTTGGGAGTTTATGGATGATTGGTTGTATCAAGATAGACACTCGAGGATGGAGAAAGTCAATTCAGGTCAGTTTTAAAATCAAACTTTAGTCAATCTGTTATGAATTTTTGGTCCAGTTTGGACTATAAAAATGACTTCACTCAAAGACTGAAAAATGATTCCTGTTGCCGGCAGGTTTCACATACATTCAGGCTGCTGTGATAGATCATGCTAAAAAAAATTATAGAACAATGGCAGTGTAAAATATGGACCAGAAAGATTTATTAAAGAATAAGACATTCTATTAGCACAAGTGTTCTTGGTAGAAATTGAATCTGAGCCGGTTGCACTGAAGTGCAGTCGGAGGAGATTGAAGGAGATTTGGGTAGTCAGCCGTTCGATCCGCCTCCTCTCCTGGAAATAGCAATCTGTATTTTACAGATTACAGGTGTTGACAAGTGATAAATGAGGCTCGACTCTAGTGTTGTACTGAGCTCTTCATTCATCCTGTCAGCCCTGACTCTGAAAAATAAAAGACTCCAATCCAGTTAAAAGCCTGTGAGACTGATAAGAGGGGCAGTGCCTGTGTTGTTCTGCTGATGTCTATATGTCAGTTAATGCTGGTAATGTACTATATATGCTAATGTATTCTATATGTATAATGATATATGCATGATTAAGAAGAACAAGTTGTTTTGTTTCTCTTCAGGAAGTGGATTTGTACAGGACAAATATCCAGGACAAGCTGGGCTTGACTGTATGCTATAGGACTGATGATGAGGATGAAACTGGGATATATGTCAGTGAGGTGGGCTCTTTTGTGGTTGTGTTGATTTGTTATTCATAAAAACATTCTAAAACATTCTATATATATATATATATATATATATATATATATATATATATATATATATATATATATATATATACACACATGAAATTCACTAGTTCAGGTAGTTTTCTAAAAAAAAAAATATATATATATATATATATATATATATATACATACATACATACAGTATTTATTTAATCATTTATTTAATCATTATTTATATATATATATATATATATATATATATATATATATATATATATATATATATATATATATATATATATATATAAAATTTTATTTTTATTTCTTTATTTTGAAAACTACCTGAACTAGCGAATTTCCAAGCACAGAATTCTTCTTTTAAACTTCTTTTAAATCCGTGAAGACGTATATGTAATTACTTTCTATGAAAGCTGTATTAATGCTTGACGTATGAAAGAGGGCTTTGGCTGAATGTATTTTTGTAATGTCACACAACACATCTTGGTTCAAACCTGCAGGAAATCTGCGTTAATTCTGAAAACTTGCAAGCTGCTACACCGATTATGACAGATGCTTGATATTGTGTTCATTTCTGTGATCGCAAAATCACTAAAGGGACTGTCAAAGTTATTAGATTGTGTCATTTAGATGGATTGATCCATCTGATTAAATGATTAAATGAACCTGAATTTTAATAGCGCATATTAGAACTTTTTTATAAAGTTTGTTTTTGCTGAATAATGGTGTATTGTTTCTTTCTTTCTTTGACAGATTGATCCAAACAGCATTGCTGCAAGAGATGGTCGAATCAGAGAAGGGGACCGAATCATCCAGGTTTGTACTGGCTTGGATACACACAAGACTCCTATGTTTTACACACCATTGCCTTGACATTCAGTTTACATCGCATGTGACTGTGATTCAGATCAATGGCATAGAGGTGCAGAATCGGGAGGAGGCAGTGGCTCTGCTGACGAGCGAAGAGAACCAGAACGTGTGCCTGCTGGTGGCTCGGCCAGAGATACCGGTATATAAACAATTTCAAGCATGATTACACCATCACCAAAAATGAATTGCCGTCTGTACATTTTAGGGCATCGTTAGAAGTCACCGTATTTTTAGAACAGTCATTTTAATTAACATTTTTTAAGTAATTTAAAAAAAAAAACTTTATGAAACATCTGTACTGAGTTACAACTTATGTTAATTAGTTCACTTCCCAGTAGGACAGTACGACGTACATTTTTTTAAATACCAAAGCTGCCCACGGAGATGGCTGAGGGTATACAATACACAATACAATGGTGAAACCATTTTAGTTACTCAGCAGCATGTTTCAGAGGTCTCAAGGGAGAATCCCTAGGATTTAAACAGTCTGCTTAACAAATAAAGTAAGATACATGGATAAGGTAAGATACCTTTGGGTATACAATACAACATAATTTAGGGATTTAAGGACATTTAAAACAGTATACTGTAAAATATTTACAAGATTTCACATATATACATCTCAATATACATTTCAATAATCAAGGCAATATACATATCACACATTGACGTGAAATCCATTAGAGGCATTTTGCAGATTGTCTACAATGAAGTTCAGTCTGTCACTTTATATAAAGTGTACTGTATTTCATATTACATTACAAATATTACAGTCCATTAACACTGTGACTGTTTTGCTCTAAATGCACTGAAAGCTCTAATCCATGCAAAAAAAATCCTAAATAAAGAAACCTTTGTCTAGGACAAATGTAACCGCTCATAGTAGGCTGAGATTGATGGCTGTTATCATTTGTCTTCTGGTACAGCTCGATGACGGATGGATGGAAGATGACAGAAACGATTTCTTAGATGATCTGCACATGGACATGCTCGAGCAGCAGCATCATCAGGCCATGCAGTTCACTGCCAGCATGCTTCACCAGGTAAGCAGTCAATCAGACACATTCTTCACGTGTCAAAAGTCTTGTGTAGTCTCCAGCTCTGTCAGTCATCAGTCAGTCATTCAATTAACCCCATCACAGCAGATAAATGACCCGAAGTGAGTTGTTTTTGTATGAATTTTGTCTGGCTTTGAGAATTAATTGCCAATACGTCCCTTGTCTTTTGATTTTTAATGAATTCCTGCAATTTAAAATATATTAAAGAAAGAGGATTCTTGACTGGCACAGTTCTGTAAAGAGTAGGAGAGAAAGACTACACCTCCTTCCTGTTAACTTCATGTTCTTTCCCTCTTCAAACATAGTTTCTGAAGCCAAGGAGATTCTCATCCACTATTCACCAACTTTGTCCCCAGAGTCTTTAGTGTAGAACATGTCTATGTAGTGTCTATGAAGCAGAAGCTACTCAGAACTATTGAGCCACCTTTTTAGTCTGCTCATCAGTATCTTGGTGAAAGCTCAAAACAAATATTAAAGTGGTCTGTAAAATAATTTATGCAACATACATCATTTTCCAAGATCAATTCCGGTGTCTTATTTTTTGCTCTTTTCTCTCTACCAGAATAAACCTGTGGAGGGTGGAGGCATGACGGACACAGGAACACTGCTCTCACAGCAGCACGAGAAGGACAGTGGTGTGGGCCGCACAGATGAAAGCACCCGCAACGACGAGAGCTCAGAGCAGGAGAACCTCTGTGATGACCAGACCAGTGCCTCTACCACACTGGGTAGTCGCAGGCGTCTGGCCTACAGTCAGGACACACTGGGAAGCATTGACCTTCCCTTCAGCAATGAGTCCTTCATCTCAGCCGACTACACTGATGCAGATTTCCTGGGTGAATTCCCAGCTGATGAGTGTGAGCGCTTCAGGGAGCTGTTGGAGCTTAAATGCCAGGTGAGGAGTGGGGGTGGCTTGGCCATAAGCTGGCCCAGCTTTGGCGTAGATGGCAGGCAAGGATTCTGCGGTGCAGGGGATGATGACGTGGACAAGGAGCTAGAGCTTCTTAATGCAGAGCTGCGTAACATTGAACTAGAATGCCTCAGCATTGTGCGCGCACACCGTACACAGCAGTTACGTGAGCAGCCATGGATGTTGCACAACAGTGGCTTTCGCAATTACAACACAAGCGTGGATGCACGGCGCCACGAACTGGCTGACATCAGCGAGCTCCCCGAGAAGTCCGACAAGGATAGTTCTAGTGCCTATAATACAGGAGAGAGCTGCCGAAGCACACCACTTACCCTAGAGCTCTCACCGGACAACTCTTTACGCCGGGCCAGTGAAGGGCTTGCAGAAACGAGTGCAGGAGGTACTGTAACAGGTACTGTAACTAATGTCAGAGCCTCGAGGTCCATGCTGTCACCTGTCCAAGAGTCTTCTGGATCAAGCAGGAGTCACACTGCTCCTCTGAAAGAGCCTGATGCTGGCCACCATTCTGAGACCAAAGAACGCAAGCAGAGTCGCCTCAGCCAGCCACATTCCCCCTACAAGCATGCCCACATCCCAGCACATGCTCAGCATTATCAAAGCTACATGCACTTGATTCAGCAAAAGTCAGCTGTAGAGTACGCACAGAGCCAGTTGAGTCTCGCCAGCATGTGCCGTGATCCTGTGTCTGCCGAGCCCAAGGCAGAGTGGAAGGTGAAGATCCGCAGCGATGGTACCCGGTACATCACCAAAAGGCCAGCACGTGACCGCCTGTTAAAGGAGCGTGCCCTGCGCATACGAGAGGAACGCAGCGGAGGAATGACCACAGACGACGACGCAGCCAGCGAGCTGAAGATGGGCCGCTATTGGAGCAAGGAGGAGCGTAAGCAACATGCTGTCCGTGCTAAGGAACAGCGCCAACGCAGAGAGTTCATGAAGCAGAGTCGTACAGACTGGCTGAAGGAGCAGAGTGGGAGTGGCCCCGACGACAAAAAGGAAGTCAACATTATTGAACTAAGTCACAAAAAAATGATGAAGAAGCGCAACAAGAAGATCTTCGATAACTGGATGACCATCCAGGAACTGCTCACACATGGTGCGAGGTCTCCAGATGGGACACGAGTGTACAACTCGCTGCTGTCAGTAACTACAGTGTGAGCTGGTGGCTCTGGCTGGTGTACATAAGACACTACCGATTGGGGTAGAGAATCCTGCCTCGTTCAATGTGGCAATGTTTGTAAATAAGGAAGTAGTATCTTTGTTTGAAGGGTTTTGTGATCAGCAGGTGAGGTACGATGAGAGTTCCAGAGAACGGACTTGGAGGAGAGAAAATGACAAATGGTTTTGCATAATACTTTCTATGTCGTGCTTGCTTTTTGAGGATTTTTGCTTTATAAAGGAACTTTCTTAATATTTGGGCCTTTCTGAAAGATTTCTAAAAACAGTTTAAAGACCACTTGTTATAAAACAATTAACAGCAACATTTTTATTACAAGTTTTTATCAGTATTTTACTTCTCATGCATTCATTTGCTTATTTAAAGTAATACAGTGTATTTAGCTTCATGGCCAATACAGTATCTTGGGCGAGAACATTGTTACATTTTTTTTTTTTCCAACAACACTACAAACACAACTGTATTCTAATTATTTTAAAGGTGCTGTTTCAAACAGTTGCATGATTTGTGTTACAGCTGTTAAATAGGTCAAGACAACTTAAAGGTGCATATCTCTGAGAGCAAGTTCTCCTTTTGTTAATACGGTAAACTGTCCATCAGTCTGCATTGTAAAGAAACATTGTGTTTTTATTTTCTTGAACAAAATGAAGACATAGTCACTAATCTGCTGATTTAAGTACAGTTCTCAAAATCATAGAGAAGTCTTGAGACACAGGAAGCAGTATTGCAAAAACACTTTTCAAAGTTTTAATCGCTTTGTGTGCATTATCATTTTGCAAAAGACATTTAATAAGATTTCTATTTATGTATATAGCATACAATAATGGAGGTAAACAAATTGGTCTTTAAACAAACTTAGTGTCAGGCTTGGCCCTTTACAAAATGCTATATAGTTAAAAAGAAAAAAAACGAGTAACTAAATAAATAAATGAATAAAAGTCTTTTGTATTGGACTCCATGTATCACATCAAAATAACACAACAAATCTTTAGTTACCAACACAATTTGAAGTCTTGTAAAATGGGAGAAATAATAAATTATTGTTTTATATTTGATCAGCTTTGTTGCATTATTTGTGGCAGAAATGTTTTTGGATGAATCTGGCTTAAACCTGAAAATGAATGCAGAACATTTTTTTTTTTTTTAAGAATTTTAGACCTAGAGATTAATATAGTTTTATAATACCACAAAACCACAAACCATATCAGACATCACTTCACCCACAGGCAACCAATTTTTTTAAAAAGCTTTGTGAATGTATATTTAGTCCAATTTTATTTGCATAGTGGGTTTGTCTATAGGGTATTGTTGCAAAGTAGCTTTACAGAAATCTATAAACTCAATATAAATTCTACATTTTTTAATTCCTCCCTTATGAGCAAGCCAGCGGTGACGAGGGAAACAAGGGGAAAACTTCATGGGATGACATAAGGAAGAAAACTTTAGAGGAACCAGACTCCTCTGGGAATGCATTCACATCTTGTTGACACTGAATAGTGTGATAGCCTAGTGGCCTAGTGACTAAGGTGTTGGATTACCGATGAGAAGGTTGTGAGTTCGAAACCCAGGACCACCAGGCTGCCACTGCTGAGCCCCATAAGTTGAGATAAAATGTAAGTTGCTCTGGATAAGGGCATCTGCTAAATGCTGGAAATGTAAATGATTATAAGTAATTTGCCTTTAATATCTGTGTATTGTGTTGTCATAAGTGCGGTTATGCAAACAGGGAAAAAAGATTGTATTTCTTTTAAACTTTCAAATGTTCACTGACAGAAACTTGAGTGCAAACTGTTAGAAACCATGAAGATGGCTTAACCATGTGGTAGCATCCACAGCAACCCCATGTTTCTAATGGATGTTGTGGTGTTTCTGTTCATCCAGCTGTGAGCATTCCGAGTGAACGAGCTTAACAAATCCTTTCTGCTTGTTTGAAACCCTTCCCTTTGCACAGCGATTCACAATGGCACATCCACATAACAGAGCAAGTCCTCAAAAACATGCAATTCATGGTACTTTAGTAACAATTTAAATTTGTTTACAAGAGCTTTTCAATCCGCTGGCATGTGCATTTGGATCTCTATGAGTCCAGAGGAATAATTATGCTAATAGTAGCGGTAAGGTTGATTCAGTCTCACCCTCTTCAGTGTCTTTTGGAATGTAATTGATGGTTCTCTTCCTCAGGGTTGATGCAGACCACTGTGTGTGATTTATTTCCCCAGAGAATGATTCACACACACACACACACACACACACACACACAAACACAAAGAGGAGCGCACACATTGTTTAATAGGAGATAACAATATGCCATGCAAGCCAAACAAAAAGCTGCTCGCATTCAATTCCAAAATGGCTTATTCTCTTGATGCAGACTGAGATTACTTTGAGCGCTCTCTCCAGTTTGTCGCCTCTGGCATGTTTTCATATCGGTATTGAATTAAACCAGGCAGTCCAGGAAGGCCGTCCTCATGTCGTCGTTTAAATGCCACAGCAGAAGAATGCAAGAGTGAAGCAGCTGTTGACTGATAAGGCCAGTGTGCTTGGGTTTCTTGGCTCACTCTCAGCCTTTCCTGAGGAGACACGGTTAAGGGCCTATTTTTACTGAGAAAATGCGGGAGGTTACAATATTGACAGAACCTGTATTTCATTTGTAAATATGCCATGAGTCTTCTCTTCTAGCATAGCAACAACATTAAGAGTAAAAAAATATATATATATTTTAAAGTTGATGATAAACGATGTTAAATTATTATAAAACATAGATTCACTCAGTTGTAGTGTTTTATAAGCAGACACACTATTGGAACTTTTTTCTTATTTTTTTTTAAGAAATCTTGTTCTTTTTTCTAAACTGAAATGATTATAATTAAATGTGTTTAGAATCATCAGGGCTGAAATCTGATATATTAGCACCATGGATTACCAAATTAGGAGCTACAATACAACATGGGATTACGCTTTACAAATGAGGTAAAACTCAACTGTTTTTGTTTCATTCAGTTATTTTTACAAATAAGTATTAGAAATGTTTTTTGAAAGGTTTGGTGTGCTAATATTACTGAGAATCACATTCAGACATGGTACACTTAGAGGCAAAACATCCCTGGATGGGTTTACATACACTCTCACAGTCTACGGTGCTCCTGCAGTCATACAGCAAAATCTAATTAGTCAATGCTTTAGGCAGCAGCTCAGTGCATAAAATAAAGCAGATAAGGTCAAGAACTTCACTTAATGTTTACAACAAACATCCTGTGAGACACAATGACTGACAGTACGATGACAGATGAGAACTTTTGTTAGTATCATTTCCTCTGGTTAATCCTTCCTTTATTTATTTTTTTTATTATTTTTTTTACAAAAAAGAAAAACACGAGAAATTCAGTAAAACGTTTCACTGAATTTCCCGATTTATTTGTTTTTGTTTGTTTGTTTGTTTTGCCATTAAATGCCATTTAAAACGAGTAATCACACATCCCTCACCACCCAGCACTAGTGCCACTGTATGTGTATTGAGCTGACAACATACTGTATACACCTGATTTCACTGCTCTGACAAAATCTAAATATTGTCATTTCCCTCATTAAAAGGCAGCCTAAATGTTAGCCAATTATTGAGACGGCTGTTGTAGTTTAAATAGGCATACTAAAATAATTTTTGTTGACACAAAATACCATGAGACAATGCTATTTTCCATATAGTGAACTTTATTATTATGTGCACTTAAGGTTCAGTTAAATGAGTTATATTTTAAATTAGTGTGATAGGGCTCTCTGGTTGAATCTCCACTTGAACGTAGAAAAAGTCTACTTGGTCATCTATGTAGTTTCAGAATACAACACAATCATGTTTAAATGTAGGAAAAAAGCTTACTTGGGTGTCTTATAGTGCAAGAATACAACATATGGGCTCCTATATTGTTGACGTCATCACTTGTATTGCAAGCCATATCTCTCTGGCCCCTAATTTGGGATGCTTTTCATGAACTGCCCCCCATGACAAATTAATTGAATAACACTGACATATGGGCAGGTTTGAGTATTTCAGAAACAGCTGATCTGGGATTTTTACACACGATGAGTTTTTGCAGAATGGTGCAAAAACTTTGAGTGTGAGACATTCTGTGGGCAGAAATACCTTGTCTATAAGAGACATCAGAGCGAAAAAAAGCTTCCAGGACGGATTTAGTAACTCGAATAATCACTGATTACTACCATGCTAAACAGAAAAGCATCTCAGCATGCACAAACTGTTGAAGACGGAGGTGGATGAGCTACAACAGTAGAAAAACTAATTACGTTCCACTCCTGTCCAACAAGAACATGAGGCTATCATGGGTACACACTCAGCAAACTGGACAGAAAAAAAATCACCCTTTTCTTTTTCAAGTGCTCTTCTGCTGTTTATCAAAATTTGATGTATTGTGCTTTCTGAAATGCTTTGTCTATATATTTCTATATAAAATACAGCAGCTTCTTACATAGCATTAATTCAATAATACCCTGCAGCCACTCATCAGGGGTATTTTGTCAAACATGAAAGAAATCACTATGTTGCTACATGATAATATCTATAGAAAAAGATATTCACCATTTTCTTTTCTCAACAAGCACAACAGTGTTGGCTCAAATTGAGCTTCTGTGTCATTTGTGTTGTGTTCAAATCCCAGTGCTGCCAGAGAGCCACTATTGGGTCCTCGACTAAGACACTTAACCCTCAACTGCTTACATAAAGCATCTGGCAAATGAGCTATTTGGATAATTGTCCCTCAGTGGGCATATGAATATCTAAAGATACCCATTTCTAAATCTGGCTGGTTTAATGACGGCTATTTTAAATGCAAACTAAACACAAGTCTAGTAGCCAGAATAGTAAGAAACGTTGACAATATTGAAACACTTCACAGATGTTGCTGTCCATCATAACCTTTGAATTGATACCACAGCATTGTTTATATCTTAAATCTGATTTCTCAAAAGATCTTGATTCATTTTCAGTGTGAACATGGGACTGCGGTACCACCTGTAATTCAAATCACATTTATATTGCTTGTTCTATTACATTATCGTTTCATCGAGAATTAAATGGTGGATGCTAAGTCTAATACTTAGACTCAGATTTTAAAATGTTGCTCTCGTGTAACAGGTCATTTCTATAACATCATTGGTCAACAAATAAGTTGTTACCCAAAAGGTTTTGACATGGCACATAGAAATGCAGCTTAGATACACTTAGTACTATTGTTTCATTTGTGAATAGGGAGCTGTTCTAAAAAGCACTGACTGTGTAGTAAGTATATGCTTCCAGGGCCGAAAAGTGTGGAGTATAAAGCACTTGTCAACCCAGCAAAGATATTTTTGCCTCCTCTTCATATTAATCTTGCAAGCAATGTACAAGGAAATTGAAGGTTCCCAATCCTTTAGACAGATGTTTTCCAAAATAACAGATGGCAAAATACAGAAAGCATTTTTTTTTATTGTTCCAGAAATCAAATAGGTCTGGCAGTCTGGCATCAAATGACTGGCAGTTTGAAAATCTTCCAGTGGGACCAGAAAAATATTGCATGGAAGCCATTCAAGTATGTTGCTGAAAATCTTTTTGGAAACTATAGAGCACCAAAGTACAGCCAGCTGCTTGGCAAAATGCCTCTAGCATATAAAATCAACATATAACTAAAGGTGTGTGTATTTTCTGCACTCATATTTACATAGGCGCTCAGAGTAAATATTGGTGCAGTGTGCAATGAACTTGGTAAAAGGTCTCTAGACATTTAGATGATCTAAAAATATTGCCAGATCATTGTTGCATACCTCAAGCATCAGACACTAGTTAAAATCAGTTCTGTGGAGCTTTTTCAATGTGCTAGAACTACCAGATAATTAAATATTCATACTGTGTCAAATTTGTGTTTAATGTGTTTCTCCAAATTATTATAGGATCTTATTATGTTGGCTTTGTAGAAGCCAACATTCTGTTTTCCTATTTAAGCTTAGACAAAAATGTATAAAATTTAATGTGGCCTAGGGCTTTCGAGCCACATGCACCAAATTCGGATATGTTGTAGACCCTGGTCTGAAGCTTGTTGCTATTACTTTTCTAAGCGATCCGAGTACCAGTACTTCTGGTACCGGGTCTCAAAGTGGCCTTTTTTCCCATAGACTCCCATTATAAATTTGGAGGTTTATAACTCGGTAAGCTTTCGAACTATCTACACCAAACTCGGCCAGCTCCTTTAGGATGATACTCTGAACAAACTTTTAAATTGGTGTACCGCCTGGCCTTTCGGTTGTCCTACAGCCCCGCCCCCAATATATGCAAAATCAAAAAACTTTTTACAACATGGACATGTGACATATCAAAACACTCAGCACAATGAGGGGAACTTCCTCACGTGTATTCTGATGATGTCACGTGATGTCACGTGAAAGTCAAAAATTAGCACAACATGAACATGTGACATATCAAAACAGCCCAATGAGGGGAACTTCCTCAGGAGTATTCAGATGACGTCACATGCTCGTCTCCACTTGCCCCCAAATGTTTTGGCACCCTAGGTTTCTGTCCACTTGCCTCCAAAAGAAACACTGACCCTTATGTCCACTCGCCTCCAAAAAGCACCGGCCTTTGCGAATACTTGCCTCGTCAAGCCAACATCAAAGTTTGTTGCGACGAACTTTACAAATCTAGTTATATTTATGTTCAATGTGTGAACATAGTTATTCACCTGTGTAAATAAATAAATGTCCATTTTAATCTTGAAACCTTTTGTAAATACATGATTAACATTTATTATTTATGATTCTTCAGTTTCAGGGCTTTGCACTGGGTTACGTCACACCACCCCATCATTTATTATCTTCCTTACAGCACACCATGTTGTGTTCTATTTCTTAGATATATAAATATAAATATGATTCTGGATATTTACTGGACTGGACAAAGGGATCAGTAGTGTTTTGTGGCACACCAAATGAGGCTTTAACTTGTCTGCCAACACTAATTATTATTGCCAAATACTAAAAGCCAGTCAAAAATCACCATTAATATGTCTAATATGATGTCCATTTGCATGTCAAAATCATTGCATATTTATTTTTCTATCAAGAGAAGGAAGATCTTCAGTCATGGAAAATTTAGCACAGAAGAAAATTCAATTGGTTTAATCAACATGGCTTTAAAAGAAGCATGTGTATAATACACATCAGGCAGAGACATGGTTTGGATAATGGCACATATTCATGAGTATTCATTATTCCATTGGCTAAGATTTTGAGTTATTCAGTAAACCAGAATGTTTCTGAGGGTATTGCTGTAATGCTGCTAGACTGTGAGCCCAGAAAAAATGAATGTTTAACGAGAGCAATGTCTGTACAATTAAATGTTCTTATTCAATATGTGGAATGAGGAACCTGCAATACAAACTGTGGAAAAAATGCAAGAAATGACACAAAATATGACATTAGATTTTGTTAAATCACAGAACATCCAACCTGTTAGTGTATTTCTTCAATTTTAAACTTAGCTGTTCAGCTGTCCATCACTTTGTATCAGTGAATTCTGAACAGTGACACTTGCATATACATACAACAATGTACTTTTGGTTGTTTTTGTGTTGGTGTGTGTAGGCCTGTAGTGGAACACAAATCATCTTATAGGTAAAACAGTAATAACTGTAAGCTCATTTCACTGAGCACTTCTAACTATTTGAGTAAGTGCTCAATAAGTGAATGTCCTTGTCCTGGAATATTAAGTGGTCCCTCAATTTGATAGGGAAGAAGAGTCGTAAACCATAAACTACACTGACATGCTTTCAGAAGCATTTTTGAATTAGAGTGGTCTGTAAATGGATAATATTCTTTTCCCTTCTTTTCTACTGCTTTCAAAATTCATTTGATTATTTTGGGGGTTTGTAGTTTGTTTTTCATCTCTAATTTATTCTTTCTGGCTTTATATTGGAATGCTTGAGAAATATTAAGCTTTTTTCTCTTTATAACGGACAACTTTGATTTGGGGATTTAGTAGACCTTGGAGAAGAACTTGATAAATCATTTTGGAGCAGTGTGTACTACTTAGTTATTAGTGTGTCCTCCCAGGAATGAATTCAATCATTTATGAGATCATCTAAGCAAGGCTTTTTAAATTGGACAACAAGTAAAATGTTTTATATCAGATGTGCTCAGCTGCCCTTTAAAGGCCAGAATACTTTGCAAAAAACAAAGCATACAGTTTACACAAAAGATATTTTAATATAATAGAAGCTGGTTACTGAAGAAAAACACATGACTGACTTGGGCCTGATCTCTTCAACTTAAGCATTGCTACATTCCTCATGCGGAATCTTTAAGTTACAGTTGGAACAAACTAGATAGCAGTGATCCAGGATTGGGCCAGGATTTATTAAAATGTCAACCTATTTTTAAATGTTATCATTCCCCAGGTAGGGTTTTTCAGTTATGCCAGTATCAATAATTCTATCCATACCACTTATCCTACACAGGGTCACAGGGAGCCTGGAGTCCATCCCGGGAGACTCAGGATACCTGGTAGAGGACACCCTGGTCAGGGTGCCAAACCATCACACAATCCAATCATACACAGACCCATTTACACACTATGGACAATTTAGAGTTGTCAGTCAACTTTTCTTTGGGCTGAGGAGAACTTGGAGGAAACACTGAAGCGTGTCCCACCACCTACTCACCACCAACCCTGATGCCACTTTGCCCCCACTAAGCCACTTTGCCCCCTAGCCATTCCTGTTTTCTACTAAGCATTCTCATTGAGGCTGATCTTTAGCTCTTTAAAAACTGAAGTTGTTTGACTTCATCACTAAGATTGAAGTATAGAAAAGTGTTGCTAAGCAACACATATATTTGTCTCAGCCATGCTACAGCAAGGCTAATTTGGATATTAATATGGACAATAATACCTTCCCTTGTTGTATTATTAGTTCTGCATTCAGTAGGATTAAATTTTATACTGCCATTCAGAAGACACATCTCTACATTGTTAAGCATGAAAGAAAAAAAAAAAGAAATAACACTGACTATATCATCATGCAAGTCCAGTTACTGCTGAAAAAGAATGGGGATAAATAGAAAGCACAGTTTACTGCAGAATGGTCCGCAATCATAAATTGTCTTCACTAGCTGTTTGACCCTTGACCAGTGCATGGACCTATTTGCAAAGATCTGTTGTTTCATGCTGTTTTATGACTTTGCAGTGAAAGTAACTAGCAACAGAATGGCATCAAATCAAGGTAGATTTTTATACGCTTCTAAAGAAAGACACTAAAAAATACTTCTTGTAGTGAACACAATGTTAATTGAATAATATATGTATGCAACAAACATTTGTTTTTCTTTTTCAGCTAATATTCTGTACGTTTTAGTTACCTGCATCCTTAAGGTACATTTTATGGGTTGTTAGTCTTAAAAATGAATATTACTACCCGAGGTATTTGGTTTTCCTCAGCTGTAAAGTGTTGTTTCTGCACCAGAGGCTATATTACAGCATTGCTGCTGCTGTAGAGGATTTCTAGAATTTGCTCTCTCCTACAATCAAGGCACTGGTGTTTAGCAGGGATACTGGTTTAGTTGATGATAGAAGTAGCTATAATTCATCTTTGTTACAGCACTGGGTATGTTTGAACCTGTCAGCTACCGTAATGCAAGGGTTGACCAATGAACCCTTAAAGAAATCTCAAAGAACTAGTAAATGCTACTAATGGATACTTCATGGGATATCCTGTCTATCACTGTAGTGCCAATGGTAATCAGCCAGTGTCAAATGCCAAGGTTGTCATCTAATGCTTGTAAACACACCATACTATTACACTGGGCAACGTAAAGCCCAACCAAACACTCATGGAATTCGTTTTAAAAGGAACAAAAACGTCTCCATGCCAAAACAAAGGAAGTTATACTGCTTTGTCATGGACATTGAATGGTCTTTCAGCAATGCAACAATGCTTTGTCTAACATTTTTGTTCAATTTATTGCCTTCCTTGTCTTTGGTTAGTGTCAAAGTGTAGGAGATGTACAGCTTTTCTTTGAGTACACCAGTAAAGACAGGATTCAAATGGTAATCTCAGAGTTCATGCACAGGCTATAATGCATTTTAGTGGAAACTTTCTTCTAAATTCCTTAACTTTTAACATTTCACACTGCTAGTTACTGGTTTAAAATTGTAAAATTGTATATAAGGCTGTTTAGAAATTTACCTGAAATCTTGATTCTAGCCTGAGCATAATGTACTTTATGCAAAAAAAAAAAAAAAAAACCTGAAAATATGCAGTGATTTAAAAGTATTTAAATATTGGTAAGATGTTCTTTATTTAACTAAACCGGACACCATATTTCAACCCACTTTAATGCTCTCTGTAATCATTCATCATTTTTGGGCATATTCCTAAGAAATAAACATGTGGGCTTAATTGTATCATTTATATTAATCAGAATAATTTGATCTAAGTTCTTCTGAGGGAAGCCAGGTCTCAATGCTCTTTGTCCTCCTGAAGGAATCTGTAGTACCTGTAGGAAACACAGTACATGCAAACTCAGGGTAGAGGAAAGAATCAATACCCCAACTGCAGAGATGCAATGCAACAGTGCTAACCATTAAGCCACCATGCCACTGTGCCCTCATAGAATATGCTGTATATTGTCCAAGAACACCCAAGAAGTATTTGAGGACCACTCGGTTTGAAGATTTTTCTTGCCATTATCTCACAGCCTTGGCATGAATCCACTGTCTGGATGTTCCTGAAATGTTTTATAAAGATTCATGCTGTTTATAGACTTGTAACTTGAATGGCTTTATTGAAGAGTTTGTGACAAAACTAAGAGGCAAATGCTAGTCTGGAAGCAATCAGTAGTATTCTGGGGCATGTCTTTACAGATTTCTTTGAATTAAAGTATTTTGTTCCTCTAGGAGTCACAGCCCAGCAATTTCAAACTTGTAAGTTCAGACCTAATTTCTAAGCAATGTACAGTATTATCCTTCAAGAGAGGGATAATTAGAAGGGGGATTTATGCACTGGCTTTCTGGTTGCATGTTTAATTAAATTTCAGGACTTAAATCCTCAAATCAGGACTTATTTTGTATGAGTATATATGATTCACCTTCAAACATTTTCCTGTTTTTTTCCCACAGAAATCGATCCATTTGCAGCAGTCGGACATTTATTGAGCATTAAATATCATAATGCCTCTCTTGGGCAATGATGCAATGCTGAAAGGAAAGACCTAGAGCTTGACATAAGGTTTAAAGGGCAAGCTCAGAAGCCAATTCTAATACTAAATCTAGCCAGAATCAATCTATAGACAATATTAAGAGCTTATGAATTAATTTTGTCCTGTCAAGGCTGCCACTGCATTACATCCATTGTTATGATGTGTATGTTACGATCATATAGGTGTAATTTGAAGTGTGAATTTGTATTATGGGCAGTGTGTAATGCAGTTGTGTCATATTAAGACAGTTCATCATTGAGCAATTATCAAGGTTGAACTATTACCAAAGCTGTAATTCAAATCAAGACATTTATGGCATTTGTTGTTTCAGGCTATATCACTAATTTCATAATATAATGCATTTTGTTAAGCATCGGCTCAGTAAGGGAAAAGTTTAAACTAAAACTTTCAATTAGGATATACCTTCTGTACATCTGGTCAACTTAAGTACCATAGGTAGGTACATCTAATGCTAGTTTTCAGCATAACATACTGGTTCACAGAGAAAGCTCTTATTAAAAAAAGAAAAGTTTGGTGTGGTGTATTTTATGCACATCATCTGCTACTGCTGACAGAGAAAATTGCCCGTTTTGGCCTTTATTAGTCTTCTATTCACTTTTTACTGCCAGTAGCAAAGAGCATCATGCCTTCGATAAAATGGCTGCTAAAAGCTTTGTCACTAAAACGGTTCCGTCACTGCTATTAACTTGAGAGGCCCTGGGACATCTATTAAGACAGTAGCCTTCAAAGGAGTCAATTAAAGCACTTCATTAGACAGTAATACTTCACCGGAAGTCAGTCTCCCAACCTCAATAATAATGGTGTCATTTTATTTAAAAGGAGGTACTCACTTTCCACAGTTTGTATGTGTCTATTAGACTATTGGACAGTTTGTATTTGGACTGGAAAAACATCTAGGATTAGCATTCTATATAACTCTATTTTACCTTGTATTTCTCACCAGTTCATGATTCTTAAAATTTTTGGAAACTATTACACTTGCAATTCATGGAATGTTGTTATTATTATTATTATTATTATTATTATTATTATTATTATTATTATTATCATCATTATTTGTTGCCACGTTATTTTATAAATGGTATATAATGATAAAAGCCACTAGATATTTACTGACAGCAACAACGAAACAGGTGAGTAATCAGTGATCACTTTTTAGTATTTTTGTAGCTATATTTTATATTGCTAATGATATTCATTATTCAGAGGCATATCAATGTATTTCTATAGTTTGTTATTAACTCCTGTTAGCTAATACATCCAGTACACATGCCATAGACAGATAGGAATAGTTACATTGTCATTTTTGGTAGATGAAGATTATGAATAATTTCAAATAAAGTCATTGGATCTAACCTGGCCACCACATTTTAATGTAATTAAAATGACATGCTAATTGTCTTGCTCAGTGTCTTAAGAATGCTGGCTATGTTTCTATTCAATTCAGTTAATTTTTATGACTCTTTTATCATTGGACATTTTTTAAACTGTCTTTACAGAAATATATACATTCAGGATATAAATTATCCATTTGAAATGTGAATGCATCCCTGTGTAATGAGCCTGTGACTTTGGCAAGCAAAAACTTGTATTTGGAAGAAATCTTGAGAGGAATCAGACACAAAAGGGAACCCAACCTCATCTGTACATTTCCTATACGTTAAGTAATAAAAGATATGTGCTTGTGTTAAAGTCTTTGTCTATGTAATTGAATTTGTGTTTCTATTCCTTTAATATGGTCTAGTTATTCTTTTATAGAGGTTGGAGTTTATATTCCATTCTCATTATCAATCCATTACCAAATAAAGTGTTTTGAAGATTTGACATTGACCAGACTTGCTGTCTTTTACTGCATGAAAGTTGTGAGATGGACACTGCAAAAGAGAAGTTGACTCATCAAACCAAGCAAGTTGGGCTTTGCAAGCAGTTTGATGCAAATTCCCATTTCCTAACTACTGTGTGCACAATTGGAGTCAAGGAAAACTGACTTGGCAGACAGCATTCAATATGTTCCATCACCTGTTTCTGCAGAAAAAACACAGATGGTGGAACACAGGTGTCGGCTAAATATGCAATATGAAGGCTATAATTTTCACATCAACATCTCTGATGAGCTCAGGTTTCTCCTTGTCACCTTAGAACAGCACAAAAACAATTTAAGTAGCATTGTCACTCATGATGATATATTATTAAGCCTGGGAGGACTGTGCACTAAAAGGCACAATTTACAGTCTTTGGTTTTTGATTTTTGATTTTTTTTTTTGCCTTGTCTTGATCAAGGTCCATCTGGCAGGTTGTTAAATTAAAACAACATGTACCCAAGAACAAAGTATATAAGACTCAATATACGATAACCTGACAATAGCTTGACGTCTCTGTACCTGAGGATATTAGCCTGATTGGGGGAATCAAGATGTTTCCAAAGATGATCTCACATGTGTTATGTCTTGTTTTTTAATGAACTCATATTTACAACTACCTAGCAAATATATGTGCAGATTAGCACTGATTTATTCATTTGCTTATTTAAAATGGATAAAGGAACATCGTGGCTGTACAAAACAAGGCTTCAGTAACACATACTGTTTGCCAGCTATTGTATGTGTAGAACAGCTGACAATTTTTTCTGCCAGAGAATGCAACTAGACATCAACACTTCATAAACACTTCATCTTGAGTTCTCACATAAAATTGGAGGCTGACTAAAAATGCTAATGTAGTTAGCTGCGAATAAAAATGAGTTGTTCCAGATAGCGTGTGATTGTGTTACATAGCAGTAGCTGCTTAGATTTTGCCATTTATTTAACCCTTGGCAACTCATTTATGCTGTATAAATGGCACTTACTGTTGTCTATAGCTTCTATTGTGAATATATCAACCCCAAAAATATTATTTAATTTAAGAGATTTCTGATTTTTAATTTTCTGATATTTTCTTGGGGGGGCACGGTGGCTTAGTGGTTAGCACGTTCGCCTCACGCCTCCAGGGTCGGGGTTCGATTCCCGCCTCCACCTTGTGTGTGTGTGGAGTTTGCATGTTCTCCCCGTGCCTCAGGGGTTTCCTCCGGGTACTCCGGTTTCCTCCCCTGGTCCAAAGACATGCATGGTAGGTTGATTGGCATCTCTGGAAAATTGTCCGTAGTGTGTGATTGCGTGAGTGAATGAGAGTGTGTGTATGTGTGCCCTGTGATGGGTTGGCACTCCGTCCAGGGTGTATCCTGCCTTGATGCCCGATGACGTCTGAGATAGGCACAGGCTCCCCGTGACCCGAGGTAGTTCGGATAAACGGTAGAAGATGAATGAATGAATGATATTTTCTTTCAGCCGATTCAAGTTGGATAAAGCAGGATTATATTTGATTAAAAAATAATCAGGGTTAGGGTTAGGGTTAGCCATCTCATCAGCTACCTTTTTTCTTTAATGACAGCATCTAAAGTCACCTTTTTCCTGTTCAGTCCACCTCGTTGTGTCTGAGTGTGAGCAAAACTACATATAGTTTGAATTGAATGATTTAATACGTTGTATTGTAGTGTGTGTGTGTGGAAGTGTGTGATTAGTTCTACCTGTGAAAAGATGGAAAATTAGCAGAGCAGCTGCACTATGATTTAGATAATGTTGGTTTTTATTGTTCTGGGACATTTACACTTAAACGTGTATAATTAACACGTTTAAGAAAATATATATTTATACCTTCACATGTAAAGTAAAGCCAGGACTACAATTTCTGACAACTTCATACAACTATAATATTTTCCATATTAGTTTAATAAAGTCACAAAATAACAACTGATAAGATAAACCTAAAAATATGTAATTCTGATCTTGTTAAACTCCAGTACGTATCGATTTTCTGCAAAATTAATAATTAATAAGGTGCAAAAAGTGGATGGAATCTTGGCTACTGTGTGGATACTGCACAGATAAATGAGAACACAATACAACAATAATGATCTATTTTTATTAAACCAGCCGAACAATATGCCTGCTGCTCCTACAGGTCACAGTGCCATACTATGCTTATCAGTGTTGTGTTTTAAGCTGGTTCAAAGGGAATAGTGCAATTTTGTTTTATTTTGGATACTTCAATGAGCATGATGTTGCTAGAACTACAGTATGTACAGAATACAACACCAGACCACCTTCGTGACTTTGTGGATGTGTCATTCTTATATGCTTTTTCAATACTATACTGTTTATATTGATGTTTACTGACACTGCTTCCATTCAGTAGGCTATATGACATGCCCACATTGTTATAATATGCCTTATATATTTATATTGTAATTATGAAAAATATAGTCTTGAATCATGTAGATTATTTATTTATTTATTTATTTTGTTGCCAGGAGCTTTAAGCAATCATTACTGTGACTTTTCTTCCAACTCAATTTAAAGTTCATCAAAGTGTTCTAATAAAATACAAATTCTGACTTTGCTAGCCAGTTTTTAACATACATTCAGAGCTGCGAGAATTATGTCTGAAGGCTACATTGGACACACAGCTTCTGTCTTCATCCTTTCTTCATGCTAGGCTGAGGGATAATGGAAAGAGGGATAAAGAAGGGAAAGAGGAGGAGCACAATCGTATCTCCAGCCCAGGGCACTCAGACAGACTTCTATGTCCTGGTTCAAGAGTAATCCACTTAGGGGCGGCTGGAAGACTAAACACTCCCCTCTATTGGATGACACAGAGATTTCGTATGGTTGTAAAATGACCCCCTTCATCATGCAAGTGTGGACTTGCATTAGAAAAAAAAAAGTAGAGCACTTGCATAAAACTTTTAATCCCTTTGCTGAATAAAATGGTTGAAAGTGCAAAGGCAGTAATATGAAGGGCAAAAATTGGCATTTACTTTTTAGAGTCTATTAGACATGATTTAAAAGTAAAGAATTCTGAAAAGTGAACTGAATAGATTCAATTGTAAAATGTTTAAAACTCCTTTGTGGTAGTACAGGTCAAACAATACGTTTTTATCTATTCTTACTTATCTATTTGCTGCTAGTTTACATATATTTACATATTATACACACACACACAACTCATTTGCACATGTTTGGGTGAGAGGCTGGGGGGTTTACTGTCTTACTGTGTTTGTGAAATTTTATTGCTCCTTATGTTCCTACTGTATGCTTGAATCTCCTCCGGGATCAATAAAGTATCTATCCGTATGTATTTATATATATACAGATTAAAAAACTGTACTAAGTCCCTCCTCAGTTTGTATGTTTCCATCCTGCCATACCTGAGAGATGTTGTACAGTCTAATGTCCAGGGGGGCAAAGACAAATGAGTTCCTCAGTCTACTAGTGGAGCATGACAGAGACATCAGTCTACCACCGAACACACTCCTCTCTCATCTGCCTGGTGAATATGTTGTGTGGTTGGTTTTGTAGAGGATGGAGAGAAGTCTGTTAAGGGTCCTTATTTCTGCTTCTGTCACCAGTGAGTTCAGCTCTGTCCCTACCACAGAGCCTGCTCTCCTCACCAGTCTATCCAGTCATGTCGCATCTCTCTTTTTGCAGCCTCTTCCACAGCACACCACAGTATAGTCACTCAAATTATCGATCAAACTAAGTCAAATAGCAAGTCATGAAATGAAAGGTCTTCGATGTAAATTTGTAACTGGCAAGAACACGATTAGTTGTTATCATGTCATCACACTTTCTCTTCTGCTGCACAGCATTTGTAATTTAAAAAGAACATTTCAACTCATCCAACAAGACACTTAATGAAACCTATCCTCTTAACTATAAAAGTGCAGTAAGTGAAAAGTAATATCCATTAGACATGGCCCACATTCAGGGGTCTTGTTGTAATTAAAATGAAAGTGAATTCATAATGCAATTAAGTAGATTAGTTATGCACTGGGAGGAGAGATCATGTAGGTTTATCTATTTCTTCTACGTTACTCCCTTTTTTCCTTTTTCTGCACTCAGTGGGGTCTCATGAGCAATATGGTCCATAGCTGTCAATGAAACAGGGAACAAACTACAGGGAGTGCAGAATTATTAGGCAAATGAGTATTTTGACCACATCATCCTCTTTATGCATGTTGTCTTACTCCAAGCTGTATAGGCTCGAAAGCCTACAACCAATTAAGCATATTAGGTGATGTGCATCTCTGTAATGAGAAGGGGTGTGGTCTAATGACATCTACACCCTATATCAGGTGTGCATAATTATTAGGCAACTTCCTTTCCTTTGGCAAAATGGGTCAAAAGAAGGACTTGACAGGCTCCGAAAAGTAAAAAATAGTGAGATATCTTGCAGAGGGATGCAGCACTCTTAAAATTGCCAAGCTTCTGAAGCGTGATCATCGAACAATCAAGCGTTTCATTCAAAATAGTCAACAGGGTCGCAAGAAGCGTGTGGAAAAACCAAGGCGCAAAATAACTGCCCATGAACTGAGAAAAGTCAAGCGTGCAGCTGCCAAGATGCCACTTGCCACCAGTTTTGCCATATTTCAGAGCTGCAACATCACTGGAGTGCCCAAAAGCACAAGGTGTGCAATACTCAGAGACATGGCCAAGGTAAGAAAGGCTGAAAAACGACCACCACTGAACAAGACACACAAGCTGAAACGTCAAGACTGGGCCAAGAAATATCTGAAGACTGATTTTTCTAAGGTTTTATGGACTGATGAAATGAGAGTGAGTCTTGATGGGCCAGATGGATGGGCTCGTGGCTGGATCGGTAAAGGGCAGAGAGCTCCAGTCCGACTGAGACGCCAGCAAGGTGGAGGTGGAGTACTGGTTTGGGCTGGTATCATCAAAGATGAGCTTGTGGGGCCTTTTCGGGTTGAGGATGCGGTCAAGCTCAACTCCCAGTCCTACTGCCAGTTTCTGGAAGACACCTTCTTCAAGCAGTGGTACAGGAAGAAGTCTGCATCCTTCAAGAAAAACATGATTTTCATGCAGGACAATGCTCCATCACACGCGTCCAAGTACTCCACAGCGTGGCTGGCAAGAAAGGGTCTAAAAGAAGAAAAACTAATGACATGGCCTCCTTGTTCACCTGATCTGAACCCCATAGAGAACCTGTGGTCCATCATCAAATGTGAGATTTACAAGGAGGGAAAACAGTACACCTCTCTGAAGAGTGTCTGGGAGGCTGTGGTTGCTGCTGCACGCAATGTTGACGGTGAACAGATCAAAACACTGACAGAATCCATGGATGGCAGGCTTTTGAGTGTCCTTGCAAAGAAAGGTGGCTATATTGGTCACTGATTTGTTTTTGTTTTGTTTTTGAATGTCAGAAATGTATATTAGTGAATGTTGAGATGTAATATTGGTTTCACTGGTGAAAATAAATAATTGAAATGGGTATATATTTGTTTTTTGTTAAGTTGCCTAATAATTATGCACAGTAATAGTCACCTGCACACACAGATATCCTCCTAAAATAGCTAAAACTACAAACAAACTAAAAACTACTTCCAAAAATATTCAGCTTTGCTATTAATGAGTTTTTTGGGTTCATTGAGAACATGGTTGTTGTTCAATAATAAAATTAATCCTCAAAAATACAACTTCCCTAATAATTCTGCACTCCCTGTAGACTGGTATACAACATGTGCAACCTGTCAGATTTTACCTTCACATTTTGTCTAACAGAATATTTAGTGTACCAACAAGCTGAACATTCCAAAATGATGTTAATTAAAATTTAACATTAGCAATTAAATTAGATTTTGGATTATATACATATATCAAGCAGAGTTAGCTAGCTTTCTGGGCAATTTCTAGATTAGCACCACAACTAAAAAATTAACAAAGAGAACAAATACACTATTTATGAGGAGTGTTTTAACTATGACTAACTAGCCACCGAGATACTTTGCTAGGTTGTGTACCAATGCCTCCAAGGTAGACTTTGTTTTGCAAGGATTGTGACTGTTTTCATCCCCAGTAACACTTAAGCTGTCTAGTGTATATTATTTATGCTTTGTAATTAGGAGAATGCTTTGTTTGCATTTTAATCCTATTAAGTAATGGTACATGAAAAGGGGGACAACCATGAAATTTGATTACCCACATGAAAAGACATGGGACATCGTTTTTTTTAAACAAGCCTGTGCAACATATTTTTGACACTGATTTACACACAAGTGTAAATTCAGCTATAGTCCCTTCTCATGTATTAACAGACCCCTCTGAAAGTATTGGAATGGTAAAACCAATTCTTTTGTTTTAGCTATATGCTGAAAATAAGTCATGATAGATCAGAATGTAAGCTTTCATTTCCTGACATTTACATCCTGACATTTACTATCTTGCATCTCAGTCAGCTCTCTAGTTCATTCACCATAGCATCGATTAGGGAGTCAACATTTTAAGTGTTGTTTCAATCACAAAATGCTTTCAGTTCACTGGAGTGTTCACTCCCTATGGAACAGGAATGTTTTTATGATTTTAAAAATCCGCTAGTTAAACTACAATCATGCTGTTCAATGACAGAAATAATTTTTCATAATGTACGTTAAACAACATAAAAATGATTGCTAAAGATATTGGCTTACTGTTGATAAAATGGCAATGGGGACAGTTAACAACACAAGTATGTAGTCATATTTCCAGAGTGTCCTAATGTGTACTGAACACTTTACCAGTGCCCAAACTCACATACACAATATATTGATTCGTAATCTAGGGAGCTGATTGAGACAGCCCTAAAACATGACACCTTTTGTTTTTCCATTGATCAAAAATATTAGAACAGGCTAAAAGACTAAACTGTTTCTTGTTACCCAGGTGTACCCTGTAAGAGTGATTAATCAGTTAACAGCTCTGAATATCTACTCTTGATTTGAGCCCTGGATTTTACCTGTGAAGACTGCATTTGTTGTTAAAAAGGATAAAACAACATGAAGACCAGAGAGCTGTCTATGTGAGAAAAGAAAGTCATTTTGAAGCTGGGAAAAGAGGTAAGGTTTTAAAAGGGCCAAGTCAATCAGTGAAGGGAGAACCCCCAACCCTCCATAAAACAAACAACAACTGAAGCTGTGGTAAAAGCCTGGAAAGGTCTAGTCAATTCAAGTAGATCTATATTGTCCTCATACCCATATAGTGTGTAGTGCACAGTGAGATTAAATAACATTTCTTCTGGCCCCAAAGAGCCAGATATATGTACAGCATACTGACAGGACATAAATAATGTGTAAAAGGAACAAAAAGCATGCACAAAGGGGGAACCAATGGAGTGAGTACACAGAGGTTTATACAAAATAAAATTGGTGTAAAATGGGTAGCAATAAGATTCATAACTGGGACTATAATGAAAAGTTAATGTAAACCTAATAAAGTTAAGTAAAATTATAAGGTGTACGTGCAATAATGGTTGTGATTGCCACTTAATCCCCATTCCTATCAGGTTACAGTGTTGATGTTGGTATGATTTAAGCAGGACATCAGTGCAGTAAATGAGGAAAGTGACATGCATGATCAATGATTTAAAGTGTTAAAGTGCGCATTCTGGCATCGGGTGTTTCCAGGGTAATGTGTGTGGAGGCTTAGCACAGAGTTCAGGAGTGATTTCAGATGGCTGCTGTCTTAATGTGATTATTGCAAGTGAAGGATATGTGCTTTATATATGCTGTTTATATATGCTTATTTATATATGCTCTGATGCTTTTGATCGCTTGTAAAATGGGAGAGTTCAAAAAGAAAGTGCATTGTTCTAAGTTGTTTAAAACATCTAAATCTAAATCAGGAAATTAAAGTTGGAATTCTCAGCTATCATCTCATATTCATCTCAATCCCAAATGTCTTTGGGTCTATAGCAAGAATAAATGAACTGGCCTTGCCGTTTCAATACTTTTGGATGGGGCTGTATGTTAAATTGGGCAGATTGTTTGTTAGTATTAAAATTGCTTGTCATAAAAAAAAAATCCATTCAGAAAAAACTGAATATTTTGATCAATTCATCAACAAAAGTCCCTATATGAGCTAAATCAAAGGTATAAGGTTATACTTATTTTTATGTCTGATAAAACTGGACCAAGCATATTCACCACAAATGACATGGGAAGCTTTATATGTATCACTCACTCACTCACTCATTTTCTACCGTTTATCCGAACTACCTCGGGTCACAGGGAGCCTGTGCCTATCTCAGGCGTCACTGGGCATCAAGGCAGGATACACCCTGGACGGAGTGCCACCCTGGGCACACACACTCTAATTCACTCACGCAATCACACACTACGGACAATTTTCCAGAGATGCCAATCAACCTACCATGCATGTCTTTGGACCAGGGGAGGAAACCGGAGTACCCGGAGGACACCCCGAGGCACGGGGAGAACATGCAAACTCCACACACACAAGGCGGAGGCAGGAATTGAACCCCATGCCACCATGCCCCCCCTTTATATGTATCATTCTTGTGCTATTTATTTCAATTTTATCCAGATTTTTTTGTATCAAAGTGTGGCCACACCATCATACTATGTAATGTAATTTATACACATGGTTCCCCTTTGTTTATTTGATATTGCCTTCTTTTATGTTCAGAATTTCTTTATTTTCTCTCAATAAAATCAAAGTGAATTTCAGACAACCATTAACCTGATTTTGAAAAAATACTTTTTTAGTTTTCCTATATCTTCAATCAAATGTTGTTTAATATTGCAGATACGGATTGTAGCCACTTTAGAAGCACCACAGGATCTTCGGTTTTAGCCCTTCTAACCACCGAGGACATAATATATCTCCTGGAATTCTTTTTTGTGTGTGGAAAAATGGGATAACTCTGTCTTTCAATTTCTTATGTTTGCTTCATGAGTTGTCTGACCTCATTTACACCTAATGGAGCTGTACAAATTGATTTGACTACAATTTGAATTATGAAACTACCAATATAATTGACATTATATCCTTGGCTACATATCTCCTTGGCTACATATTTTTGGAGACCATTCTACATTTCATGGCTGCTGGTTTGAGTTAGGTTAAATCAAGAGCTGTGCAAGTCAACCCTTCAAAATCTACCTTGTGTGGCTGTTTTGCTCTGTTAAAAATCAGGAAATGAGTCTATCTGTCCCTCAAGTTCACAAGAGCAGTGCTAGTTCAATACAGCACGTATGCTATATGTCACTTCGTGTGACACTTCCCCTACCCATCTTCCCCCTAGTGCTGGAGTCCCTTAAGGTTTCTTCTTTTGTGCCCATGCAGGATGTCTCTATAACTGACTTTTATTAGCAATCAGCTCAGCACAAAGAGTGAATGCCATAGCGATAAAACTCACCTTGCATGCACTGGAGGCCAGGTAATACAGACGTGACTTTGTCTCTAAAACTGGAGTTTCTGCCCAAGGTCATACCACCCACATCTATAGCAAGTGGATTGATATCACAGTATTCCATGAAAGTGTGCCTGCAGAGCTTTGCTTGGCGTGTCCAGTATGTGCCATATGGTAATATTTGGAACCGAATGGTGACTTAATCTTCAGATGCATTGTTCTTCGGTGGGGAAAAACTGTATGCTGTCCTGTCTACTTGACCTATAGACTGCCTGATTACCCATTTTTTTTTGGCATGCATATTTTACACTACACACTAGGTTTTCAGAGCTGTTTGACTAAAGTAGACATTTTCTGTTCTTTAACATTAAAGATAATATACATGCATCTAACGTTGTTCTTTCGGCTGCTCCCTCTTTGGAGTCACCACGGGGATCACATTGTCCACATATTTAATATGGGACAGGTTTTATGCTGGATGCCCTTCCTGACCCAACCCTCTTATTTTATCTGGGCTTAGGACCATCACTGAGTTAGCTCTTCAGTGGCTGGTTTATCTCCCGGCCTGGGAATCAAACCCAGGCTGTGGTAATGAGAGCACAGGATCCTGCCACTGGGCCACCAGGAAGCTAATATAGATACACCTAATAAAGGTCAATAAATCCCCATTTGGTGACTTGCAGCTGGTACTCTGTAGAAATGTGTGTGCATCTCACACAATGCACTCATACCTACCTTATAATTCCTTTAATACTGACACTGCTGCCTTGTGTTTTACTGTAAGTAGCTTGCACTTGGCAAACTTTCCCATGTCACAAAGGCTCAATGTTTTTAATGAGCACAGCCTTTGAAAGATCTGTGAATTAATTGACACCTCTTTTGATTTAAGAGCTCTGTCTATTACCCAAGTGACTTGGCTTATTTCCCCAGAGACTGGTGTTCAAAGTCTACAGTTAACCACAGCAGGCTGCTAAGCACCATGGCTGGATTTGGGCAATCCACTTTTTATTTCCTCTGAGAGGCAGGGTAAATTTCAGTCAGTGTTAGGTACAGAGGTTACAGACAGTCTCGTGACACTGAAATCGTGCTGTGAGCTACACAGCTATGAAACAAAGCTGTTCATTAAAATAGATAAACACTAAAGTATGTGTAACATGAATGTAAGCTCGGATTAGGGAAAATGACATTTAGGCTGATATTACTAACTAAAAAACTAATAAAGAAATCATTCAAATGAAAAAAAATGTAAAGCTTAAATATAGAGTTAGAACCGTGCCATCTGAATTTGAATTCTAAAATCTGAATTAGAATTTCGGCACTGTAGGGGGAAATTGCCACTGTTATTTAGGTTATACCCCAAATGGAAGGCCAGATTCTGTATCTCCTTCCATCTAGTTGCACACTTCACAAGCCTTGAGATTTCCATCTCAAGAAAATATAGTAATCTCTGTAAGGCACTGTACAGACAAACAAATTTGTCCATCAGTCACTGGAAAGCTTTGGCTTGTGCACCAATTTTTCCTTTACTATGTCAAAAACCCTGAGGCTTCTGGCCATATAAAGCTTTAAATGGAAAGCCTGGAGTACCTCCTAAACAGCAAAGAGACATTTATAGCAATTGTCTTTGTATCCTTACATAAATAATGCAGACGTAAGGGTAGGATAGGGTGACTAATGGCCACACTTCATAACTGTCAATGACCAAAATTTGGGTAAAGGTATGCCCTAGAATTTCATCACTCAGCTACTCCAAGGGGAAGTCAGAGAGAGGTGTTATTGTTGCAAAAGGTTCTGCCTTGTTGCTTTTTCCCTGATGCAAACAGTACCTGACTGCTGACCAGGAGAGGTTACTGGGGCAGTGGAAGCCTGGGGGAAACCTAATCCACCTGCATCTTGGGGCACTCCACATAGAAATGATATACCTCTCCACAATTACAGGGCCCAGTTGCAGCTCGTATGGGACTTGATGGGATATCCAGGATTGTGTTTCCTGTTTGCCTTTTAAAGAGCACCACCAGTTGGAGACATTACACAAGTTGGTGAAAGTAATGACTCAGCATTTGTGTGAAATTTCCAGTTGGTCAAGTTTTATTTAGTTTATAACAATTTTAGTACTGATAATGCCATTCAGCTGTTAGTTAATAAGTTAAAGTTACAGATAACTTTGTGATAGAAACTTTGCACCTGCAAGTGTAAAATTGTGTTCATTTTAGATAAGAAACCATAAAAATAAGCCTTGGGAACGGATAACTTAATGTTTTGGTAGGTATTAATACTCTGACCCAGTTGTGTAGCCATCACAACTTGGCTCTCAATAAAATCACTCAGCTCTCTCCACTTGCTTATTTTTTCCAGCCTTAAATAAATCATTTTCAAGAACTGACAATTAACATGGTGCTTAATGTATCCTACCTCTTGACAAGCGCCATTGTAACAAGATAAGTGTTTCATTTCACCTGTCAGGGCTTTTAATAACCATAGATGATCAGTGTATACTCACCCACGCTTTTTTTAATCAGTAACAGATCTTGACTGAACAGGACAAACATCATCTTAAAAAGCAGTTTAATGTACAATGCGAATTTTTACAAAATGAACTGGAATGCAATATTAGTGATAAGTTATGAACAAGCTTATGCCATTTGTTAAGGAGTAAAGAAACATTTGGACCATTTTGCATGAGTCATCATTACTATTTTAGTCCATGTGTATGCACAGCAGAAATTCTTATTCGCGGCTTACAAAGATGTCATATGAACAATGATGGAAAACAGACAAATCAATAAGAAAATACAATAAGAATAAACACTTCATGTGCACATTTAAAATCAGAACATTTATTGCTTCACCTGAATACTGCATTGAAAGCACACGCATTCAGTATACACAGAAAGATCTTACAATAATATGGATCCACAAACAGCAGTTAACACAATGCTCTACAAAACTACCGAACTTTAAAAATTCTAAATATCAAAACAGTACAGGTGCAGTAGAGGCAGTCAGTTGTAACCGGTGAGACAGTGTGGTATAGACATGAGCGCCTCGCACACATTCTCTCACTTTCACAAACACACGGTTTTAGCTCAATCTGACTAGTGCTCAGACTGGCATCCAAAAAAAAAAAAAAATCTTACATTTCTCAAAAATAGAGTGATTCATTGAAATGTTCATATAAATTATTGTTGTGAACCAAAAAAGGTCATTCACTTGAAATCTTTTCCACCAAGTATACGTACCTTTTATATGAAACTCTTTCCTTCATTACAGACTAGGGTGTAACAGCAAGAGTTTAAAAAAAAAGGAAGAGAGCGACAACGAAAAGACGGGTGTAGAACAGATGAAAATACACAGCTGATCAAGCTTTCTACAATGGGCCCACATGCAGACAATCTGACAGATGTAACAACCCCTAACTGACAGCCCAAAGTACGTGGGAGAAAAAACTGAATATGAACCAACAATTACGGCCCTTGCTTCGAAGTCTTTGGGGAAACTATATAAGAAAGGAGAAAATCTACTGATCTGGGGATAAAGTCTGTGTAAATGGACTACAAAAAGGGGGGGAGAAAGAAACCCCAACCGAAGTGCGAAACCATAATCCCTCTGCTGGACTATAACAGAAGGGGAAATGCCTCTGAAGACCAACTGCGTTCAGTGGTACTAAGGTAGGGTGTAAGTGAAAGAGAATGAATACTTCCAGTTTAAAACCTTCAATACAAAACTAAAAAGGAAATTAAACAAAAAAAAAATTACATATGTACACCAGCATAGTGTGTCCACCCATAACAGGTTAGAAAGCTGGAAAAAAGTAGCTGACACTGGACCAAAAGGCTGTTGTTGGCCCCAGTTAAAGAGCCCATCCTGTTACTGTTAGTGTGTTCTGAAATCTGCACACGCTGGCTGTTTATGCTACAAAGTCTGTGTTCAGGTGGTGCCTTAATCCTGCTCCATTGGCTCTTCTGTGTTTTCTAAGTCTAGATCCCCCAACTCCACTCTGCCCTCTGTGGGCGAGTCTGCACCACTGGGGGCGGAGTCAGATGAGGCGTCAGGGCCGGCTCCAAGCTCATTACTGCTGCTACTACTGTCCGGCTCGCTGCACTCCCCCTCCTCCTCCTGCCTCTCAGGGCTGGAAGCAGGAGCTGTCTGCTCTGACTGGTCCATGTCACTGGGTTCCTGGACAGAACCAGAAGGAACTTCCCTCTCGTCACAGTCGGATTGCGTACTGGATGGCTCTGCAGACACAGAAAAGAAATAGTTTTGGATTCATACTTTTTGCCATATAAACACAAAGTGTACAAGATCTTAAAAATACGTCCACACAACTTAACCTTTTTATACTTCTACTGTATAAGAATCTTGCTTAAACTGCTTAAAATATATTCGTTATTAATGACCGATTAATTTAATTTGAACACATTTATAACAGAGGTTAAAAATAGAATCAAACATTCAGGTGATACCTTGGTCCTCACAAGCTGCTGTTGAACTGGCATCCTCCCGCTCACCCTCGTGCCCTTCGTGTTTCTCCGGCGTCATGGATGATGGCGAGTCTGCATTTCCCGACACACAAGACATCCCCTCAGACTGCATGGTCTTGTCATCTGATTCACCTTCAGTGTCTTCATCCTCATCCTCACATCCTTCCTCACTGAACTTGAGCCTCTTCACCTCTTGCTGTTCTTCCTCTGGGTTTTCTTCCTCATCTGCATGCTTGTTCTTTATGCAGCTATTCAAGGGAGATCCAAGGCCTGACACAGGCACATCACTGAAAACCATACATAAAGTGCTTAAGAGTTAAAAAAGCAAGCATTAAAAAAAATAAAAATCATCCAACTGTGATTCCTCTCATATACAGGATAGGCCACAGAGAAGTAGCCTGCCTCCAATGGCAGCAAACCGGAGGTGGGCTGGTTTTCCATGGACCACCTTGTATATGAGAGGAATTGCAGTTAGATGATTTTGCTTCTTGTATGTAGCTGAACATCAATGTCAGCTTTAAAAACTACTTAGAGGAAACCATGCCCAGAAAATGTATACAAGAGTAAGAGAAGTATACCAGACAGGTTTGCTGTGGCCAGGCGTTGTGTTTGAGTCTTTGTTTTCTGTGCTGTCCAGCAAACCATTTGTGGCCAGTGAACTAGACGGGGAAATTTTCAGTCTGTTCATCGGCCGTGGTGTTCCTGGCCCATTCACTTTCCTGAAAAAACAGATTGCAACCTTAAGTAATAATAAATGTTCAATATGTAATAATAGTAATTAATTTGTTAGATAGAATTGTAATATATTTATTGATAAGCATATCCTAATTTACCTGTCTGTGAAAATGGAAGTGTTTCCTTGCAACATGACTCCATTCATTCTGTTAACACCACTACAACCGTTTTTCCTGAGAATTGGGGGGAAGCACGATTACCAACAATCACTGATGAGCAGAACTACTGAGGTAAATTGGCATAAATTGATAGCACTTACTCTGAGGTGGGATACACACAACTGACCACCATCACATTCTAAGAAAAGACAAAAGTATAAAAATAACAGAGTACAATGCCAAGTCATATTCAAGCCTTTTCCTTTACTACAGTTAACATATATTTTAAATAGTTTATTTTAAATAGTTTTTTTAAAATAGTTTAATGCATAAACAACTGGGCTTTAGGTACTAAGATCTCTAGGCTCTGCAAGCTTGATAAAATATGCTCTAAATATCAGGAGTTGTGTTGGCTTTATAAATCACTAGTGACAGGTTTTATACGTTCAGGCTGTGGGGTGAAAACATTTTTTTAGGACTAGACTACATAAAACAAGATCTCAAAAAATAATTAGGCTACAAATAAAGGGTCGGTGAGATAAAATCATTAGTTTAACTGAAACACCAGCACTGTTAAATCCTCAAGTCTAAACGGTCAAAAGATGTTAATTGTCTGCAAGAGCAGCTCTGACAGTAGTGGGACTTGTAACCCAAATAAAAGGTTCATATTAATGTGATCGTTCCAATACATAAACAGTTTCTATATTAAGTATGTAATTGCTGATTTGGTTACATTTCATTTCAACTCATTTATGTAGTATTTTTATTTATGTAGTAAAGTAAGTGTCTACAGGAATGACAACATTTAGAAGCAAAGCTGTTGCTTAAACTTTCTCAACATGGGAGGGTTTTCATAACAGAGCACCTTCTGTTTTCCCTGTCTTATTCATTTACACAGTATTTCCTAGTCAGAACTGGAAAATGTATTCATTTTATGGTTGAATGTGCATGTTCTATCCTATTCTAAATGCAAACAATTTGAAAATGACAAGTACAGTCCATTCTTACCTTCTCAACACCTCTGAGAAACTTCTCTGTTCCTGTGTAGTTCCTCTTGGGATCTGTGAGGAGCTCACACAAGCGCTGGATAGTAAATGGAATCCTGGGAAAGAAATGTATTGCATACATATTATTGGGCATGCGCCACTGGTACATTTTCATATTATGCTAAGTATCTGCCCTTCAGATTTAACAATATTATCCTAATAGTGTGTTTAAAGATACATTTAAATACTAAAATCATTCCTTAAAACAAAACAGTTCTCTCCACCAGTTTTTCAAACCATCATGAGCAGCATTAGGGTATAGTATTAGGTAAAAAAAAAGGATTAACATCTTAATGCAGAACTGAATAATACATAATATGCAACTGATTATAATTATTATTATTACTATTCATTTAGATCTAAGCATGTTAGGTAACTGAATGCCTGACCTCCTGCTTTGCCCTCATGGTGCATGTCTCTCTCACCCATTTAACTGGTCAACAAAAAACCAAATACACAAACCACAAATGTTACAGTAAAGCCATCACCTTAATAGCTGTCTCGTTCCTCACATATGATTATCTCAGTCTGTACATATTACTTTCAGAGGGGTAAGAATGTCCACTCGGCAATCATCCATAACCCTGTTCCCACCTGCACTTTAATGCAAGAATTGAATGATTATTAAATGTAAGGCGTTGAGTAACAACGACCTGAACTGCTAGGAATACTAATGCAGCCAGGACAAGACCGAAAACGCTTTCAGAATATCAGCATGAAGGCTAATGTGTCAACAGAAGCAAAAAAAAGGAGGATATCTTTATGATTATTTATCTCTCTCTTGACATGGCTGATTTAAAACTATATGCGAAGCAAAAAACGAGGAAGGCGATGAAGAAGAACAATAGAAACATCTAGATTACAGGGAGAGATTCAGGAATGACATTTAAATTCTATTAAATCCATTTTATGTGGAATTTAGGACATGTCATGTGTGATATCTTTTGACTTATGTGAAATCAAGCATGCCAGTAAGACACTATTAAAAGATTGCATAATGCCAAACCCAAACAGTACTAATAGGCATGAAAGTGGATTTTTGTTTAATATAAAATCCTTCTAGATCTTCCACATTTTAAATGTTTATCAAAATTCATTTTAGGTTATAGCTTAATTCAGTAAGGAGGGGTCAAATCAGTAGTCTGGGCATAAGGCCAAGCAGATGGTCTGTTGGAATATTGTGTTATTGGTTAAGAGACTGTCACCTCATGCACAAGGTGGACTATATACAAATATACTCGCATACCCATCCACAACGTATGGACAATTTAAAGATCCCAATTGGTTTACAATGTCTTTGCACAGGGGAAAAAACAGAATACCTGGAGGAAACCCCCAAAGCACAGGGACATCAAACCCACAACCCGAAGGCACAAGGCAAAAGTGCAATCCATGCCCTTTAGTAATATTAATAGAAAACCGAGATGATTCAACTAATAATAATATATAAAATTGTTCCATCTGATCAGGTAGATTTGTACTTAAAATGGTTTGAAACTGAATTTGAAATACACAGCTCAACATATATAACAATAAAAATGAAATTAAACATGTTACATACATATGTATTTAAAAGTGTGTAGGCTTGACAGATCACACTGTTCGTTGAGCAATAACGAGCGGCTATTCCTTAATATCTTAACCAAACTGTCCAATCTGATCGGGTGATCTATATTTGTACTCCTTTTTATTTACATTTATCCTTCGTTATTCTTATTCTCCATTTTATTACACTGTAAATAGAAACGTCGTTTCTTTTTGAGCCGTGCAATGACAATAAATGATCACTCTGGATGAATCAGGGGTTTTTCCACCCCTGGATAACTTTTCTCACCCGTTGTATCCGTTGACAATCTTCAATATTCTCTCTTTCATCTCCTCAAACGGGACAGACTCCACGTTAGGGTTCGCAGGTCCTCTCTGCTCTGGTGCTGAAGCTCGGAAGTCTTCCATAACCTTCTCCAGTTTGAACAGAAAGTAACTTTTGAAATGCAACCAGGAAACCCTACAGACAGACAGAAACAGACACACACGTTCATTCAATATGTACAAATTAAGTAAGGAGAGCAGGCTGAAAGACATTCACGTGACAATATTCTCTGCATGATGCTATTTTTCTACTTATTAGAAAGAAAAAAAAAGGTTTGTTAGAGATTGTCCACATGACTTACATGGTCTCTCCGGTCTTAGCGACATGGCACAGAAACTGGTCCAATACCGGACACACTTCCTTTTTCCCTTTCTTCTCGAAATCTGAGAACAACAGAGGAACACAGGAGGAGTTCACTCACACTGCTCTTGCAGTACCAGCATCATGGTTTGAATTAAATTGTATACCAACAAATTAACCACGACTTTAAACCGCACAAACCTTTACAACTTATTATTATAATTATAGTTGATCAAAAAAAAAATAAACCTATTAACTAAATATTAAACTGACAGATTACCGGCTTTGATGCTCTCAGATTCGTAATAAGCTAAAATGTAACACAGAGGCTTCAGTGAATTGAAATGTTGGCTTAACTTGAGGTGTTTCTCCTCTTTAAGCTATGTACAACTTTGACAAAGACAAAAGCGTATACAGCGAAAGAACAAAACGTTATTAGGACACTTCAGAAAAAAAAAACATTACTTTGGAGTGTCTAATGCACAGCTAGCTAGCTAGCTCGCGACTCACAACTTGCCGGAATGGCTACCAATTAGCAGCTAACCGCTAACCTCGCTAGCTGTGTACACCCACCAGGCGAAGACTCGATATGGCTAAACTGTTTTATACCACGAATGAGTGTGATAGAAGTCGTGAAAAAGACAAAAGGTCATTCAACATGAAGAAGTTAGCGGTGAGCGCTAACGAGTGAGCTAAGTTGTCGTGCTAACGTAAAGGTTTCGGTGGCTAACAACACCGCTCTGTGTTTAGCCGTTAGCTCTTGTCTCTACGCCACCGGCCTGCTTCGAAAACTAGTACATAAAGTAAACAACAACAACCTTTTAGTGCCTCTTGAAGAGTGTCAATTTCCATGTTTCCGAACGTGTAAATCCACCACGAAGCGACGTGCTAATGGCTGCTGTTGAGGGGGGAAAGCGGAAAAAAAATTCAATATGGCGTTACGTGACGTCACGGGCGGAAAGCAGCCGTTGTTGTAGTACGCATACTCCAAGCTAACCTACATCACCCTGACCTCTTCTCTAATTACTGCTCCACTGATTAGCACTGCGGTGTGTATTTCTGAGTGTAATCACTGATTAGTCTGTTTACAACCGAAACCCCGCTAGTTCAGAACAGAATGTTCGAGTTCATTCGAGTAGAATTCGATTGTGTTGCTTCGAGAAAAGTGTCTTTGACAACAACTGTCTCTGACAGGATGATATTAATACACTCGACGCTTGAAGCAGCAAATTCACTAGATAGTGGACAAAAGCAAAGTTCACTAGGCTACAGACTTAAGATACCATGAGTCTAAATCACTGTTACAAACACACATACAACAAACAGGGAATGAAGTGCTAGTTGTCATGAATACAGGCCTCTCAAGTTTTGAAGACAGGCAAGAGTGACATTTCCAAACCCCCACCCAAACACAACAATGGGGGTGCCCCCTACTTGCCCCCCAAAAGAAAGTTTGAGACATAAAACATTCCAAAACTTAATATTTGAATTAAACAAAACATATTAAATTATACAATGCAGTGCTGGGGGTTAGTAGCCTTATTTGTCTGAGGTTTAATTACCCAGAATTTATGATAAATTCATTATATTATAAAATGTTATAAAACCGGGCCCCCAGTTTGAGAACCACTGGCCTAGACTGCTTGTTCTGAGCAGGTGTTGTCAGTGAACCAGGGCCCCCTGGCACCATCTCAGGGACCCAGTTTGAGAACCACTGACCTAGACTACTTTTTCTGAGCAGGTGTTGTCAGTGAACCGGGGCCCCCTGGCACCATCTCAGGGCCCCCAGTTTGAGAACCACTGGCCTAGACTGCTTGTGCTGAGCAGGTGTTGTCAGTGAACAGGCTGGTTGTCTGTTGTCTAAGTTACAGACACTAATGAAAAACTGATGCTGATTATCTGGAAACTTTCTCTAACAGCGGTCAAAATGTCATTGTTTGTGTCAAACAAGTTGTGAATTTGTTGCAACATTACAACAGGAGATCATGACTTACTCTATGCTCAAAGTGATTCTCGCAGCTCCAGTGGTTTTCTCTGTGGGTGAACGAGGATTACGGTGAACAATTCCAGGATTTGCTTTTTTTCCATTGGTTGTTTTGTTAAATCTTACCCAGATACAATAGTGCTATTTTCTAATTGGCTATTGTGTAGCCTCTTTTTTTGATTGGCTGATAAGTGGCAGGCTCGACTAAGAACTCCAGGGGAAACACGCTCAATGCATGACACTTGAGAGCCCTGATGAATAAGTAGGTCTTCAACCTTGGTTTTGAAGATAGCAAGTGACTCAGCTGTCCGGCCCCATAGGGGAAGTTCTTTCCACCACCTTCGTGCCAGAACAGAAAAGAGTCTTGTTGTATACTTACCTCTTACCCTGAGAGATGGTGGAACCAGTCGAGCAGTGTTGGTAGCTCTAAGGGTGCGAGGTGCGGTGCTAAGAGTGATAAGGCCTTTGAGGTAAGATGGAGCTGGTCCATTTTTGGCTTTGTAGGCCAGCATCAGTGTTTTGAATCTGATGATTTCAGCTACTGGAAGCCAATGGAGGGATTGCAGCAGCGGGGTGGTGTGCGAGAACTTAGGCAGGTTGGAAACAAGTTGTGCAGCTGCATTTTGGATCATTTGCAGAGGATGAATTGCGTTCATAGGTAGACCTGCCAGCAGTGCATTGCAGTAATCCAGTCTTGAGATGACAAGAGACTGAACAAGTACCTGAGCAACCTGAGCAGGACAAAAATGGCTGAATCCTTCTAATGTTGTAGAGAATGAACCGACATGCGCGGGTCACATTAGCAACATGCACGGAAAAGGACAGTTGACTGTCCATGGTTACCCCAAGGTTGCGAGCTGTGACTGAAGGGGAGATCAGATCTTTATTCAGGGATATTGCAGGATCATGATCTGGGGATGAATCGGATTGCACTTCAACTGATGAGCCGTCATCCACGATGATATATCTGCCAGACATGCTGAGATCCGAACAGAAGCAGTGGTATCTGAGGGTGGGAAAGAGAAGATAAGTTGTGTATCATCTGAATAGCAGTGGAAAGAGAACCCGTGTGAGGAAATAATTTCACCAAGAGAGTGAGTATACAGGGAGAAAAGGAGAGGACCAAGTACTGACCCCTGTGGACCCCAGTGGAGAGTCTGCGTTCTCTATGTATAGCTGCTATATAAGACAAGCGATAAGAGGAACCATCCATATAACGGATATGATTCTTTTTATATACTGTTTATCCTACACGAGGAATCTGGAGTCTAACCCAGGGGACTCTGGGCACAAGGCAGGAGACACCAGGGACGGGGTGTCAAGCCATCTCAGGACACAATCGCATAACCATGCACACACTACAGATACTTTAGACATGCCAATCAACATGTCTGTAGACATAAAGGAAAATGGTGTACCTGGAGGAAACCCCTAAATCTATGAATACCAAACATGCTAAACGCTAAACTTAAGTTAATTAACTTAAGATAAGCAATTGTAGAAGTTCAGAAACTAGTTCTTTGTTTGATCAGCTCAACCTTGTGTTTTGGCAGCTAGTCAGACCAAGCTAGAATTTCCTGCAATGATGTGCTACAATCAAAACCTTACATGAAAAGCCATGGCTTACTACTAATTAATAAAACTAATAAAACTAATAAACTGAATAGAAGATGAGAAAAATCTTGTGCATTTTTATTTACAATATTACATTTCTGACATGCATGGACAACGCTGATTTCAAAAAAGAAAAAAAAAATACAAACAAAAAATTCTTTTTTTAATGTTTTCAGATTGTTCAATTCATCAGCAGTGGGATGATGCTGGAAACCAGTCCCAGATGAGAAAAATCACACTGTGCTGATGGTCATATTGTGACATATTATTTACAATACTTTATTTCTTCAGGCTTTCAAATAAAAAAAATGTATAAGCAATTAATCATCAATATAAAGGATTGAAATACAAGCAAGCAAATATCACAAGATATTTAGCAGGAAGGTATTATAGAGACTTGTCATTTCTGTAGTCTTGGAGGTTATCTGGGTTATTTAATCTGGTCAGTGTCTGTGTCCCTGGGAAAATGTACTGTTTGGTGTATTTTTTATTTTATGTGAAATGTACGCTTCCAAACAAAGTATTACTACTTAAAGGAAAATTCTTCCTGTAAAGACACTTACCAAGCATTTTATAGGTTAACATATTGTTAACCTATTCGTTCATACAGTTATCTAATTTAAGCCAATTGTGTGGCAGCAGTGCAAAGTATAAAATCATGCAGATTCAGGTAACAGCTTCAGGTAATGTTCACATCCACCATCAGCATGAAGAAACAATGTCAGTAAGGTTGACTGTGGCATGATTGTTAGTACCAGAAACTGATGATCTGGAATTTTTAGCAGTCATTAGATGTTAACACAGAATGGTGTGGAAAAACAATAAAACATCAAGTGAGTGATGGTTCTCTTGGTGAAAACACCTTGTTCATGAGAGAGCTCAGAGTAAAATGGCCAGGTTGGTTTAAGCCAACAAAGAAGGATACAGAAACTGAAATAATCACTCTTTATAATCGTGGTTAAAAAAAAAAGGCACCACAGTACACACAAACCAAGAAACCGTAAGGTGGATGAGCTACAACAGCTTAGGATCACATTAGGTTTCACAACTATCAGCCAAAAACAGAAAGCTGAGACTACAATAGACACAGAATAATTGTAGTCCTTTCCCCCCAGACTTCAAATGTGCAGTTCGTGTTAGCCTTATGTGCTTGGCTGGCAGGAATGAAACCTGATGTGGCGTTCTGCTGTTGTATCTGTATGACTATATACATTGTGCTGCTGTCACATGATTGGTTGATTAGAGCACATGAATGATGTGTTCAGTACATTAAACATTGTTCCTTCATTTACATTATTCCTGGGTGAAGCCTGCTAGAACAGTTAAAACTGTGTTAAACAGGAAAAAAATAAAGATTGTGGTGATATTAAATGGAAGTGATGGCTCTTTAGGTAGAGAGTAATTCGAAGATAATTCCCAATGTGTTGAACTTTTCAACTATGAGCTCCTTCCTAGGTTGTGGAATGATGTAGTCACAACAAAATGGTGGAGAACTGCATCAGAAGTCAACGATCACTTCTTACCTTAGAATTATGCAGAAATACCCAATTTCCCCACAGGGATTAATACAGTATTCAGACTCTGAATACATTTGCTTGTTAAACTGACAATAAACACTGATGATGCAGTTTGCTGTTCTGAGGAGGAAAATATGTAGGTCAATCATACATCATAGTTTGATGGCTAGCTTGTTGCTGAAAAAAGATGAACAAGGAAGCGTCCATGTTTTTTTCTGTTTTTGTATGTGTGAAAGGTGCGAAGGTTCATGATGGCATCATTACAAGGAATGTCAAATGTACAAGAAAGGGGTAAATGTACACGAGGGATGCACAGATCCTACTGTACCACTAACAACGGGTAGTCAAAATGGCATTGAGGGTAATGTAGGAAATCTTGATAAAAAGAAATAAAGAAAAGAAAAGAACAAAGAAATTAAAAGAAAGAAAGAAAAATAAGCTTAATTCAGAATTTCATTACCAAAAAAAGGCTGGATGGCACCGAAGATCACGTTATTTATTAATTATTATTAATAATAATCAATACTTACTCATAATATGGATGGTTTATTTTACCTTTGAAAATTTCCTCCAAAATGCATCTACTAAGCTCACAAGCATTAACAACTTAGCATCACAACCTCATGTTATTGTATGTATTTTGAATGAGTAATGTAATGTTCTCCATAAAATTGCTGTAAATACGAAATCATTATTTACTCAGCGGCTTGTGCCTGCTAATTTATGTTCCTTGCCTGATGTGGTGGCAGGATTTTTGAAATGCTCAATAGGATATTGGCTTGAAGATGCACACCCCATACACAATGATGTGGTGTATTATGTATGCAACACACTTCAAGGAAATGATGATTAATGATCAGAGTGTGGTTGCAGAACATCGCACAACCTTGAAAGGAGCACGGAGCGGAAAAACAAGTTTCAGTTCTTTATCTCTTTTTGCCACAAGATGGAAATAATAGCACAAATCTTGGAATATTGCTGCTGCATTAGCAGTATATTAGTTTCCAAAAGCAATTTCATGGTCATATTTTACGGCTTGTAGAAGCCTAGGAGAGGTCAAATCTGTGTCGTATCCAATTTTAAAAACATGCATTTCACACCAAAAAACTCTCTACAAACAAAATCATGCAGGGTCTTTTTTTTTTTTAAACCAGACAATATTGTATTTTAGTGGTTTATATCATAACATAATACTGCTATGTCAAGAAAATGGAAATGTACCTCATTATGATCACAAGAATTTATGCAAATTTCACATTATTTATGGCTTATGACCTGGGCAGGGCTTTGTTGTAGACTGGGTGGATACGTAAACCTTGCTTTTAGTTCCAAAGAGACAAAACTGGTAAACAGCAAACGCAATCTGCCTACTGAAATGAATAAAAGTGGCCCATTATCAAGCAATAAAGTCACTCAGTTCTACGACGCTGCCCCAGGCAACACTGACTGGCATTTACTTTCTTCTAAAGCATTATCTATGAATAGGAACACTGCACATTCAAAGTGCTACACCACCATGGTCATGTCTGCTCCCGACCCACAGAATGCTCCCTGCATTGCTTTTTTTAATATGTCTGTCTGCCGAGTGTGTGCTCAGCAGTTCTCTTAATATTGTTTTCAATAAGAGTCAAATGAACAATATAGCATGTGCAATTTGTCACTCTGTTATGCTGTGTAAGAGAAAAACGATACTATTTTACCATCATCTCCATCACTTCCTATCATACCAACTTCTCTAAAAAAAAAAAATAATAAAATAAAATAAAAAATCTGGTTAAAATTCATTCAACATATACCCAATACCTTTCTTGGTATTAACCTCATGGACTGTTTTCCCCCACTGCTCTTATAATTAAATGGTTCAGTTCTTTGGAGAGCAACCCCCTCATCAAGCTGCCATTTCTTCTATAATAACCACAGCTTAAAACAAAGTCTATCCAAGAAGTTCTGCTTCATCCTTTCCAGACAGAGTACACTGGTCCAGAAAACACACAGCGTTCTTGGTATTGCACATGTTCCATTAAAAAAAAAAAAAAAAAAAACAAAAAAAAAAAAACACACCACCGGTTTTGGAGAATCAGCCTTTCTCCTTGTCATTTAATAAACGGCAGCATCTTCTGCAGTTCAGCGACGCTGTCTGCGTAGCGGCCGACCGTGCCGGACCACTTTTTGCTCGAATGCGGCCTTCATGGTCTTTTCGATCTGCTTCATAAACACCTGAGGAACTCTGCCACATAGTGTGTTAACCGTGTCCAAGAATTTGGTCTGGAGAGGAGAAAACAAGGACTGGAAAAGGTTTTCTCCAACGGGATACTGAAAAAGAAAAAAATTCATACATGATCACTGCAGGGAATAAGAACGGAGGTTAACAGTAATGAACAGGTCACAAGTCATAATGCTCGTCTTATACAAAAAACAGAACAGCCACATACCCTCGGCTGGTCATTATATTAGAAATACCAGCAAATTAACCAGTCCTAACCTGTGGCAGCAGTACAATACATAAACTCATCAGGTCAAGCTCTTCAGTTAACGTTCACATTAAATGTCAGCATGGGAATTCTGGACTTTGACTGTGGTGTGGTTGTTGGTGCCAGGCAGGCTGGTTTAAGAGGATATCCTTGGATTTCCATGCACAAAAGAACAATACAAAAAAAACAACCAAAAAAAAAAAAAAAAAACATTTAGTCTGTGAGTGGAAACAAATTGCTGATGTGACGGGACAGAAAAATGACCAGACTTAATTGATCTGATAGAAAGTCTACATTAAATATCAGTGCCACTGTTTACAACCATGGTGAAGACAACCATAGTTGGTCAGAGTCACCAATGTTAGATTCTGCGGTTTTATGCGAACATATGATTTGAAGCTCTTGACCTGAATCTGCATGATTTTAGGCACTGTGCTGCTCCTACAGGACTGGTTGATGCTTTGCTCACTTCACACCTGACTGAGCTGATCAAGTAATTATTGAGCTCATCAGGAATTCAATTAATTGCACTGGCACCAGGGGAAGATGAACTACTGCATAGACCTGAAATAGATGCCTGTATACTTCTTTTTAATACAAGCACGTGTAAAGAGATGACTCACATTTCGTATAGAATCATACACCACTTTAAATGCTGGCTGCTTGTCGTCATGGTAAACGCCACGGTTGCCATGGAGAATAGACACACCCTCCTCCTCTGCCCCCTTGCAGTTGCTGCCATACATGCAGTGATCAGGTCTGTAGTTCCATTGACACGGAAATGTATACAAGCATTCTGTAAAGGCACACATTGCATATTTTACCCTTGAAACAAAAGAGGTCATGATAATATATGCAATTTTACATCAATGACAAGAATGACTTAAATTGCTGTCTGCCATATGAGGTGTGATGAATCAACAATAAGTTACTAGCTTTAAGTGTGTTGTTAACTGGTGAGCAGGTAAGTCAGGAATTACCACAACGCTCCTTCTGTTGTTAAAGCCAAACATTGTACTTGAGTATCTGTACTAGTACTGGGATGATACTGATCAGGTACTAGTTCAATAATAGTTAATAGTTCAATACAATACTCTTCAACCTGTGTGAATTATAATCATAAAGATTTCATAAACAATAATACAAACAGTTCAATTTATAAACACAAATGCAATTGCTTATGGGATTTAATAAATTCAGCAGCCAAAAAGACACATTATACACACACACACGCCTAGAGATACGAGTGCTTTGACAAACAAATTTTTGAGATCCGAGCCGCCGCCAGCGGAAAAAAAGATCCCCAATAACCACGTGCGCTCTGTTTTCCCCACCTCAGCTTCCCGCGTCTCACTCGGTTAGTGTTTGTGTAGCACTTGTTTTCTTTGTTAACACTTGTGTAAAGCTGTGCTCGTATTTTGTGCTTTATCGCATTTAAAACCATGGGTCCTAAGAAAGTGAGAGTAAAGGACAGTGCTGTGAAAAAGATGATGATGTCTATTGAATTAAAACGGGAAATCATAGAAAAACATGACCACGGTATGCGAGTGAAAGACTTGGCGGTGCAGTACGACCGGAATACATCAACAATATGTGCGATTCTGAAGCGGAAGGACTCAATTATGGGTATAACGCCAGCCAAGGGCATTACAATAATTTCAAAGCTCCGGAGCTCCAAACGTGAAAAGATGGAGAAATTGCTGATGGTGTGATTGACTGAGAAGCAGCTTGCAGGAGATACCGTGATGGAGGGTACCATCTGCGAGAAGACACGAACAAGTTATGCAGATTTGGTTCAGCAGAACCCAGGCACTTCCGCGGACGAGGCATCGGAATACTCATGTAAAGCCAGTCGGGGCTGGTTTGAGAATTTTAAAAAAAGAACTGGCATTCACTCCGTCGTCAGTCATGGTGAGGCAGCAAGTTCGGATGTGAAGGCAGCTGAGGACTATGTCCAAACTTTTTACGAAGTGGTTGAAGCCGAAGGATACATCCCCCAGCAAGTCTTTAATTGTGACTAGACAGGGCTTTTCTGGAAGAAAATGCAGAGTAGGACTTATATAATGGCAGAGGAGAAGATGATGCCAGGCCACAAACACATGAAGGATAGACTGACACTCGCGCCAATGCGAGTGGCGACTGCAAGATCAAGCCGCTGCTCGTATACCATTCGGAGAACCCCAGAGCCTTTAAATCACATAAGATTTTAAAAGAAAAACTACAGGTTATGTGGAGGGCAAACCCAAAGGTGTGGGTCACTAGGCAGTTCTTTGTGGATTGGTTGAACCTGGTTTTTGGCCCTGCCGTTAAGAAGTATCTCCTGGAAAATAACCTGCCTTTACAAGCCCTTCTTGTTTTCGATAACGCAGCTGCTCAACCAACAAACCTCGAAGACAACATTCTTGATGAGTTCAAGTTTGTGAGGGTACTCTACATACCACCCAACACCACCGCTATCCTGCAGCCCATGGACCAGCAGGTGATATCGAATTTCAAGAAGCTCTATACCAAGCACCTGTTCTGCCGCTGCTTTGAGGTTACGGAGAGCACAAACCTCAACCTTCGAGAGTTCTGGAAGGACCACTTCAACATTGCGATATGCCTCAAAATTATTGATATGGCATGGCAGGGTGTTACCAAGAGGACCTTGACCTCTGCTTGGAAGAAGCTGTTGCCTGAGGCAGTGAATGAGAAGGACTTCGAAGGGTTTGAACCAGAACCTGAAGTGCCAGTGGAGGAGGAGATTGTGTCCCTTGGAAATACCATGGGCCTGGAGGTGGATGAGGGTGATGTGCTAGAGCTCATCGAGGAGCACTCCCAGGAACTGACGACGGAGGAGTTACAGGAGCTACAGGTGCAACAGCATACGGAGGCTTTGCAGGAAATTGGATCCGAGGAGGAGCGAGAGGTGGAGGAGGTTATTTCTACAAGCGAGATAAAGGAAATGCTGGGAATCTGGGAGAGACTCTCAATTTATTGAAAAGAAACACCCAGAAAAATTCATTCATTCATCTTCTACCGCTTATCCGAACTACCTCGGGTCACGGGGAGTCGGTGTGAGGCAAACGTGCTAACCACTAAGCCACCGTGCCCCCCTATATATATATATATATATATATATATATATATATATATATATATATAAAAAATCTCACACACACACACACACACACATATATATATATATATATATCTTCCCCAGCGTAAAACTCTAGGCTCTCTGACTTTAATGAGCTTGTTTCACACGTTCCTTTCACACGTCTGAATGGCTGTTTTTGGCGCTGCTATTTTTGGCTATGTTCCATCTCGCTGACAGACAAACACAAGCAGTGCCAAGTCTGTCTCTCTGCCACGAGTACTTAATCCCTACACCTTGTTTGGAGTTTGTCACAGTTACTTCAGTCGTCAAGTGTTTACCTACTCGCACGCAGAGTCCTGAACAAACTGCTGCGCAACTTGTTAAAAGGTTCAAATCGGGGTGGGGGTGGGGGTTGGGGGGGTTGGGGGGTACAAGAGTACTTTTTAGAGTACAAGACAAGCACCTGCATATGTTTTGGGTAAATTAGTGACTGTGAAAAGATGACCTATGAGAGTCATATTTTAACTTGACTGTCACCTTCCAATTGGACTTATTCTCAACTTGAAACCCTAATCAACCTACAACTGAGCTGAGCAGTGAGCTGAGCTTTAGCTAAAAACCTTATCTGAAGCCACAGCTACTCAATGTTACAGTATACACAAATATACACAAGTCTACATTAAAATAATAATAAAAAAAACAAACAAACAAAAAAAAATGTACCTGGATTGTAGTGGAAAATAATGTTGAGGAGGTCCTGATCCCCCCATGTGATGTGGTTCTTGTATTTCTGGTAGAGTGGATGGAGCAGGTCCTCCCATGACAGGCCACTAGTGATCATGCTGTTCTGTAATATCAAGAGTGGCAGGTTATTTTCCTCAGCATTGAGTCTGAGAGCGTACTTTCAGACATCTGCCAATACAGAATTTTCCATTCATAGCTCCTGTGGACTCAGGTTTGAAATGGACAAACCTGACTGGATTTCAGAAGGATGGTAATATCGAAGCAGCCGCTTTCACATGAATTTCCACGCATGTTAACTAGCAGCTGCTCTCAAAGTCTCTCAATGATGATTCTGTGTGAATTGGTTCATGAGAACTGCAATGCCATGGACAAGTAAGGAGTAAAGCCTTAGCCAGATGTCAAAGAACCTATATTTTATGTGTGCAACATGTTAAACATAGTTGAAGATGGTGGCAGGTTGTAACAATAGACATTTCACCCCAGGATGAAGGCGCAAAAAAAAAAAAAAAAAAAAAAAAAAAAAATTTGCCTCAAGAAAATTCCTGCAGACCTTTGCTCAAGAGCCAATTCTAATCTATTTTGCAGATAAATGCAGTACCTAATCCTGTAATAGGGCCATTTTTCATCAGATATATGAGACTGACCAGCTATTCCTTTCAAACACTATTTAAAAGCTCAACTTCCACCTTCAAACACTTGCTAAAAAAAGAATAGAATAACACCTCTGGAATTTTCCAGTGCTTTTTGGAGGAACTGGTGCATTTATAAAAACACACAAATGGGTACAAAGCTGTGGAATCTCTGAGATATTGCCTCGCTCTGCACTATTTCCAGCAAATTATTTTCTCTGGCTACCAAAGAGCTATTTGCCCATCTTTGATCTTAGAAACTTGGTCCCGTTAGCAGTCTGAAAAGGCACATAAATTAGATTAATGTAGGTTACAGCGAGGAGGGAAAAAAAATTTCATTGGTAAGTTTTAATACTTTACATTTATCTTGTCTCTGAGATTCTACTCCTCTGAAGAGGGCTGTAAAGTTCAGGGAACGGAGAGAGATAAAAAAATAATGATCATGTAACATTTCATCCCAAGAAATGAGAGGTCATTAATGGTGGAGGACTCTAAAATGATGGTTATGCCTACAACAACACATCATAGTTTTATGGAATGAAGAGATGAAAGAGAAGTACCAGATCTCCTTAATGGTGGAGGTGCTGTGTTGTAAATGGGGAATTAGACGGTGTGTCTTTTGTCTTTTTCTATGCCAGGACTAAACATAACTAATTTCTAGCACTCCCATTTAAAGTTTATAATGCTTCCAGCAGCATAGCCGAGACCCATTTGAATTTATTTCACGCGTCTTTGCAAAGCTCAAATAAGATCAAGTATATAAAGAAGCAAAATCATCCAACCAACTGAAAGCAAATTAAATAATTTGTTTATCGTTAGAGCAATAATAAGAATCCCTTTGGAAACTCATTACTTCTTACCTTAAACAGAGTGCTGCGAATGCGTGTGAGGTTCATCAGCATGACACCGGAGTTGACTCCAGTTACGCCGTAGAACGGGTGGCGTGCAAAACGACTGTACCAGCCGATTTTAGGAATCTCGTGCTCAGGGGCCATGGCCGCCAACTGAGTGCTGTTGAAGGCCTTTAGGAATTTCCAGATATCATCCATTGGTCGGAGAAACAGGACATCTGTGTCCACGTATAGCAAGGAGTCCACGTCTTTCAGGATGACCTGAGGTTTGAACGAGAAACGTTATTAAAGTCTTTTCACATAGGGTAAGAAACAGATAAGGAAAAACAGAAAGAACATCCTTACTGGAAGGAAGAGTCTCTGGGCAGCACATGGCTTGAAGAGTTTCTTCCATTCCTCAGCGTTCCCCACGGAAAAGGTGATAGGATAAAGAGCATACTGGAGCTTGGAAGAGAGTGGCTGCGGCCAGCGGCTTAGCTGAGAGATAAAAGGAAATCTGTCAGTTCAACAAGTCACCTGAAACAATCAATCAGCTTTCACTCCTTTAGACCAATAAGGACATACTGAACAACCATTTTTCCTACTACAGGATTAAACATATTCTGTGTAGTATCAGTACTTGGGTAAAATATGCTGAAATTCGCACTATACAGCAGGCCAAATGTTATGCCATGTGAATCCCAACCAGTTTTCTGGAAAGACTGAGCTTTGCCGTCCCAGCTCTTAAAACAGTAGTCAGGAACACTAAATGCTTACTTGATCAAATAGACATTTTTTGCATGCATAAGTATAGACAAAATATTTTTGTCTGGTTTCTCCCCAAAAGTGAAAAATGTAACAATGCATTTTCAGCTTAGAATCAACCATTTACTTACTTCATTTACAATGAACTCAATACCTTTAATAGTATAAGACACAAATCACAATGGTTTGATGATTTACTTTTATCTTCATCCACATTGCTTTCTCTAGTCTCAAGTGTCACATTTTAACTGTTCGCTGTTCTTACACAAGTACTAAAATAATTGATGATTATTTCTCTGTTCCGTTGAGTTCTGTTGACTAAAGACACAGCAACCTGACACACATTTCTGGTAACTCACAGAGAACAAAAACATGCAGAATCTTCAATATAAAATAGGAAAAATCCACAATGCCCCACTTGTGTTGATTAAATAATTGTGTTGCAATTTCCTAATCACACTTACAGCTTGTTAGATTGAACTTTTTTTTTTTACATTAATGAACACATGTCTCTTAAGCGATTTCCTAGGTTTTACTGATTGTGATCCTTTCAAGTGATCATGGTTTATCTCTTCTGAACTACAAGGAACAGCTGTTTTTCTGGGAACCTTTGTAAATGGGTCATCAGATACCGTTCAAACCAGTTATCCTAATACAGTCCGATATCAAGTCATGTAATATGGAAAGAAATAGAAATCTGGAATTCTTTAAATTAGTTACAGAAAGAAAACACACTACACAGTCAAAAATATTGTATGTGGACACCTATCAGCACACCTGTGTGTGGTACTTCCAAAAAGTTACCAATCTCGAAGCAAAATATTGTCTTAAATGTCTTTCAATTTTATCCTCTACCCTAATGTTTTTGTGGAAAATCCCTACAGCCACGCTCCATCATCTAATAGAAAAACTTCCCAGAAGAATGGAGGTTATAAGAGCAAAACAGGGTTAGCATAATACAGTGCCCCTTGGAGCAGAGAGGGTTAAAAGATTGTGGCCCAAAAGTGGCAGCTTGGAGGTGCTGGGGCACCACAAACATCTGATCAACAACCCAGTCTTAATCATTTTAACTATGGTGTACATGTAGGCTATGAGAACAGTTCAGTTCAATGATATGAACCAATTCATAAAAAATCAAGCATAACCACTTAAAGTAGTAAACTACCGCTTTACATGTATTCATGTTTTTGACAGTGGTTGAAGAATTATTCTGGCTGGTTTAACTGAGCGTTTGATGTAATTGGGAAATCAACTCAACTCAACTCACGATGAACATATAAGAGCTGCAGAAACATGATTTATGCACGCATCAATTTCTTCAATTACTTCTGCACTGTAAACTATTAGACACTTACATTCCTTTAAGTAATGGACTTCTTTCCTGCAGTCTCTATTAAAACTTCTTGCTGTTTGTTTCCTGCTCCCTTCTCCAGAGCTGTTTGTTTTATCCAGAGCCTAGAACTCCAAAAGCTGCCTGTTCTGCGTGTGGCCTTGATCATTTTCTGCGTTGTTGAATGCCGGGTTCCACATTACTATGAAACAGCCAGTTCCATTGGGAGCACTCACAAAGCCAAAAGCCAGCAGTTGTGTCACTGATATGGGTGAAGAATCAAAGCACAAATTATTTAAAGGCTTCTACCACTCGCTGGAGGTTTAGGGGCAGGAGCTTCAACTGAAATTTGCAATAACAGTTCTAATAAACCTTGATTTTTCTCTGTTTAACGTCAACGTTAAGTAAACTAGCTTGTGTGACACAGCAACCCGGGCTCTTCGCTTCGGGTGCAAGCAAAGTGAACAGGAAACCATTTGTGATGTGCCTTAGATCAGAGGTGTCCAGCTTATCTGGAAAGGGCTGATGTGGGTGCAAGTTTTCATCCCAACTAAGCAGAAACCACACCCGAGTCTATAGAAAGCGAAGATCAACTGATTGAACAGGTGGAATTAGATGTGGCTCCTGCTTGATTGGAATGAAAACCTGCACATTCGCCTGCCCTTTAGGGATAAAATTAAACAATGCTGCCTTAGATAATGGTGGAAAATATAAATCTATATAGACCAAATAAAAAGTTATTGCGTGTAAGCAAATATCACACCTTAAATTGCCGTTGCACACAATGATGCTGCCTCATATCTACTTAAATCTAAAGAAGTACTTTTGAGAAGATAAAGAAACTTAAGGCAGACATTAAACTAATCCCCTTCAGAAGAGAAGTGATTTAGGCCATTAATCAATCTGTGTGACTGATCAATCACAGTCCTGAACTATTTTTAGTTCCTCTTGTTTGTCACAATCACAAATTGCTTCCTATTCACGGTTTTCACGCTACAGAGGACAAGCAATAGATGGCCAAAGGTTTGTGGACACATGACTATCACACCCAAACTTGGGCCAAATTGCTGTGACGAAATTGGAAGTATCATAACAAAGTGATCTCCATAAAGACTGGAGCAAAATACCACAAGAGTCCTGTACAGATCCCTGGTCTAAATCCCAATAAAGACCTTTGGGATGAACATGGTCTTCTAGACCTCCTCACCTGACATAAGTGCCTGAAATCACTAATGCTCTTGTAGATGAATGACCCTAAATCCCCACAGACTCCATCTAACGAAAAGACTTTGCAGAAGATATTACAAGAGCAAAGAGAACTATATCTGGAATGGGATGTTCAATAAGCACATGGCTGTGCTTTCTAGTGTAGAAGACGTGAGACTTGCTAAGAAGAGTAACCGAATTTGATACTTAGACTGCAACAACATGAGGAATTATAGGCCATTTGCAGAATGGAGCCAAGCCACACTAAGAGTTTCTATATGTTCAGTAAAAAATATATATATAAATAAATGGGGGGGCATGGTGGCTTAGTGGTTAGCACGTTCGCCTCACACCTCCAGGGTCGGGGTTCGATTCCCGCCTCCACCTTGTGTGTGTGGAGTTTGCATGTTCTCCCCGTGCCTTCGGGGGTTTCCTCCGGGTACTCCGGTTTCCTCCCCCGGTCCAAAGACATGCATGGTAGGTTGATTGGCATCTCTGGAAAATTGTCCCTAGTGTGTGGTTGCGTGAGTGAATGAGAGTGTGTGTGTGCCCTGCGATGGGTTGGCACTCCGTCCAGGGTGTATCCTGCCTTGATGCCCAATGACGCCTGAGATAGGCACAGGCTCCCCGTGACCCGAGGTAGTTCGGATAAGCGGTAGAAGATGAATGAATGAATGAATATAAATAAATATATATATATATATATATAAAAAATGTGAGAAAGTGAAATCTTGTGTGCTTTGATAATGCAAATTTCAAACAGAGTGCATCACAGTCCTGGGTCCTGATGTTCTGATAAGAGCTGAGGTCAAATTAAACATATGATTCAGTGAAAGAGAGAGAAAGCGAGAGAGAGAGTGTGAGAGAAAGAGCCTGCTTTCCCTGATAAATGCTTGAGCATTCATCTCAGAGATAGACTCTCAACCAAATGCAAGCTAAATATGAAAAACCAGACTAAAATGTCAAAAAAAAAAATAAAATTGATTTACTTGATAAGGAAAGGAAGGACACCTTTAAATGAACTCTTACCTCTTTCTCAAACTGTTTTGCAAGCTCTTCCTCTGCAAAGATGTGAAACTTGATCTTCTTGATGCTAAAGAGGAGTGCTGATTTAACCATCGTAAGAGTTTCCTCTAGTCTGTTTCCACAAGCAACCACAGCAAGGTGCATGATGTCCTCCACCCGAGGGACCTTTACCCCAGACTGCCCAGGTGCACTCTTTTGCCTGCAGGGGTTAAAACAAAAAAGGTACAAATGCATCTCAATTGCAAACCTCAAAGGCATATCCTCCCAACCCTAACCTTGCAAAAAAAAAAACACCCTACTTCATTAAAAAAAGGTAAAAAAAAAACCCCACCCCTAATAAGTACACCAACATTCAGAAACCAGGTGCGAAAAAATTGTGAATCTGTTCCAGAAGCAGCCATGCAAGCCAAATACAGTACATGACACTACCACCACCATGTTTTACATATGCGCTTGTATGTTTTAGATCATGATTAGATCATTTTATCCTTCACACTTTGGCCTATCCATCTCTTTGGTCGAGGTTCATCTTTTGTTTCTTATCTCTATTACTTTTTGTGGCTCATCTCTATATTCCAATCTGGCTTTCTGATTTTTACTGCTGATGAGAGGTTTACTTCTTTAAACAATGGATCGTGGTACCTTCAATCCCTGCTCTGTAGAGAATGATGCTGATGCCACTATTGTATTTAAATTCCTTGCTTTTTATCCGCTCACAATATTTCTGTCATCAACTGTTGTTGTTTTACTTGGCTGACCTGTTCGGTGTCTGTTTCTTAATTCACTACTGGTTTCATTCTTCTCGGATTTATTTTCTCTCTATTCAGAAACACCTGATACTTTAAATTTTCCATATTTATTATTGCTTGAAAAACATGGGATTAAAGAAATGGTACCAGGTTTCAAACTCATCACGTCTAGATGTAAATATCAGGAAAATTAAGCTAGAATTTCTGATCTAGCATTACATATTACATGTTGATTTCAAACAGTCATCCATCCTGTAATGCAATGCATACATTTAAAGCCACTTCAAGTCAAGCTGAAATCCCAGTTGAGTTCCTATTTACTTGGTATTCATTTCTAATCTCAGTGTCAATAGTTTCACCTCAGGCCCTGAACGGTCATCCAAATATAATATTCTAATTTGTATTCTTATATCTAGTTACATGCTAAGCCTCCTGGTGATCCAGCAGAAGAACCCTGCATGCTCGTAGCCATGGCATGGATCCATTCTTGGAAAGGAGCTAACCCAGCCACCGAAGAACTAACTCTCAGTGCCGGTACCCAAGGCTGGATAAAATGGAAGGGATGCATCAGGAAGGGCAATCGGGACAAAACTTGTGCCGAATCTAATATGCGGACCACGTGATCCGTTGTGGAGACCCTGAACAGGGGGCAGATAAAAGAACACCACCACTATACCTAGCTACATGCTAGTTCATGCCAGATTTCTCATAACACTTCATCTGTCTTGGTTTTCCGTTGACAACGAGTTACTTTTCTTTTGACACCTTTCAGAACTCGAGTCTGTTTTTTTTGGCTCTTCATAAGGAGTAGGGTTCTTCTGGTAATTGAACTTGCTTGTCTTGTGGATAACTATGAATAAAAAGTCTAATAGGGCATGAAATCTGCTTGTCCCTGGAACCCGGGCTAGTCATTTGTACAACCTTGATTCTTCTTGCTTCGTCGGGTCTGTATCCGAGATAAAAAGGGCTGCCTGTAGAGAATGTTGAGAGAGACTGAAACTACAGTCGAATTAAACAAACAGTCCCTCAAGGATCCACTAGGCATATAAAACATGCAGCATCACACCTATATGCCATTATTAGCACTAAAAATCATTGGCTGTTCGTCTCATCGCATGTTTCAGCTTGTTTAGCTTATTTGTGGTCTATGACATGACATCCATTAGAATTGGTAAATTCTCCAGCGCTGCAACCAGAGACCACCTTGGGGACCCTGTGCTCCATTTCTATTAGGATTTAGTTAAAAGAAAGCAAGTCATGCAGCCTGAGGAGTTTGTAGCCTTTCAGACTAAAAAGAGGAGGGGGAGCGGACACCAAAATAGACTTCCACAAAAGAAGGCCAACTTAAGAGATTCGAACGTAGACCTGATATGGGTTGGAAACGACAACGATGACAATGAAGAAGTGAACATTTGCAAATGTGAGAGTTTTTCTGTGGGCCTCCGACCCAAGTACCAATGAGAAGAATTTTTAATGCACAGAAACAACTACATTGTTAATTCGTTCAAAGATTTGTGAATTAAGTAAAATTAAAAAATAAAAAGACGAATAAACTCACTAAAAAACACCTAAACAAGCCATTAACCCCCATATTTAACCCCATAACATTGCTACTACAGCAAGTCATTCGATAGCTCCACATTTTTAGTCTTTTTAAAACACATACATTTTAATTGTTCATGTCTGTAAAAAGTATCATTGGCCAATGTGCTCGATTATTTTTTTATGTGTATTTGTGATTAATTAATTTATATGATTTTTTTAAGGGTTTTTAATATTTTTTTCCAAACAACAAAGTTACATAAACTCATTAAGTCAGTTGAATTTTATTTTTCCACATTATTAACAAAAACTGCCGTAAAGTTGAAAATCACGGAAGTTGAAATGACAAGTGGACGGATATCTGTATGAACAAAATGCGCATCCTACTTGTATTAAATATTGTGTAAGGCTCACAAATGGTCGTCAGCCCTGAGTAGCTTATAGCATACGTCATATTTATATAGCTATAATTCTGTTCCTCCATACAGTGCTTTATTTTTGCCACCCTGACTAGCAATAGAGACTGAAACCCTTTTACCTAATGATTATATTTAACATAGGTAACAGTTTCATCAGACACTTGGAAGACCGAACTAGTTGGATTGGACCGTTTTAGATTTGACTCGATCCTGGATTTCTCAGTCTTGTTGTCTTGGTAACAAATCCGAAAGCTTGTAGCTGCACGAGAGCACGCTTATCCAATGTAAACAAGATCAGATCAAATACAGAAGCATAATCTTTTACAAATTCAAACAACTAGCTTTCAGCTCAAGGTGAAATAAGTCTCAGCTATGAAGTTGTGTATATAGAAAGACATTTTGTCAGCATGCGACTACAAATAGATTGGCATTGCAATCCACACCGTTACTGTATGAGGTCTGTTTGAGATGGATTTTCTTTTCCTCTATAGGAAAAACGTCTCTTACTTGAATGAACTGTGCACACAAATTCCTTAGACAAGTAAAAAATACTTTTGATTTCTACATCATTCACATTATTTAGTCATTGACTGCCTAATAGGGCTTCAACGTTTCAATACATCAGCACTGTCCAAGTCAAACAGGAGATCTGGCCATACTAATCAAGTTCACATGTGCAATCAAAAACCGTTTCAATTACACATCAGTAAATGTAGCACAATTCGTTTTTATCTTTGACTCGTTAAGCGATGTATGATGAACAAAGCTCTGTTCATTATTGATCACACTTGTAACTTTTTTTTTTTTTTTTTTTTTTTTTTTTTTTTTTTTTACACAACCACTTTCTAGTTTGCTTTTGTATATTAAATATCGTTTTGCTGTAAGCATACATCTGAATTGATTCTCCTCAGGTTCTGCAAACATTTTGAAAATCTTTGTGTTCGAAAATTTTGCTAAAGTTGACTTGCTTGCATACGGGTGGCATGTAGTGCATGTTATCCAACTTTTGGCTTTCTAAATCGAGCTAGCATGCGAAACAGAAATGAAAAACACTAGATAGGATACACAAGGGAGCACCATATTAGCAGCCTCACATCAAAAGAGGAGACTTTGAAGAAACTCTTTTCACTATAACCTATGTACACAGTTCTACTGAAATTCCCCTTTATAGACTGACGCGAGCTTTGCCACCCTGTGTGGTGCTTCCCCATATTATTTTTTGAGCTTTTTCATTTCCTTTATTCGCCCCTTCAAATCTCACAAGTGCACGAGACAGTCACATGCATCACATGCTGCTGAGATACATTGACGATTTTTTTTTTTTCTAGTTTGTGTCCATTGTAGCCTCAGTTTCCTGTTTGTGGCTGACAGGAGTGAAACCCAATGTGGTCTTCTGCTCATCCACCTCAATTTCGGAACACACCGCATTGTGTGTTCAGAAATGCTTTTCTGCTCACCACAGTTATAAAAAAAAAGAGTGATTATATACCAGTTACTTCATCCCTCCTCTCGGCTGAACCACTAAGGCCTTTTCCATTTGACTTCTCGAATCAACAAGTTGTTTCCACCCACAGGACAAGCACTTAGTTGATGTTTTGAGTTTATTCAGAATGGTGTGGAAAAACAAAAGAGATCCTAAACATCCTCAGAGCTGAGCAGTTTCTGATATACTCAAACCAACCAACCAAGTCAGAATCAGTTTGATTGCATTTTCTCTATTCTGATGCTTGTGTTAAGCATTAGCCAAAGCTGTTGGTTTCCGCATGATTGGCTGACTGTACGGGGCTACAGATGTTCCTAATAAAATGCCTAGAAACTGTATATACTCTGAAATAGCATAGATACTAAAATGTACATGTTTAGCGTGATAATGACTAATCACTCAGTAATTTCAGAAAAGACATTTTTAACAGTCATTTTGGTCCACTCAGGGGCTGAAGCAGAATTCACAGGGAAGGACAAATCACTAGCTTAGAAGCCCAAGATGAGCAGACTAAAAAGCCAGATAAAAAACCCCAAAAAACTGTTTTTTGCAAGACAAATATTTTGCTATGCAACACACGTCGTTTTAGTTCATCCCAAAGGTGTTCAGTGGGGTAGAGGTCAGGTCTCTGTGCAAGTGACTGGAGTTCTTTCAGTCAAACCACGTCTTCATAGAACATGTGTCTGCACCGTATTAGACACTGTAAACTATGCATTATGACCTGTGTACATGGTTCAACTGAAATCCCCCCTCAACAGCTTGACTATAGCTTTGCAAAGCATGTCTTCCTGGAGCTGGCTTTGTGCGCGGGTGCATTGTCATGCTGGAACATGTTCGGGTCTCTTAGTTCTAGTGAATGGAAAGAAGTTTTTCACAGTTTTGTGACATTTTGGCATCAGTTTGGGAAAAGAACCACATATGGCTGTATTGGTCAGGTGACAACAAACCTTTGTCCATGTAGTAGGTGGTCACCTTTTTAGAATATTTTTTTCAGGTGGACTGTTTAAAAAAAAAATTCTGTAGAGCCTGAACAAAATCTTTCCAATTTTGTGTGCAATTTGCATCAGATGTTCAGCAATGATGTTCGCATGATGTTTGAGGCCAAGACTAGTTCTTGACATAAAATTGCTCTATGTCTTATCAGCAGTCCAGCTGTGATGACTATAAAGCACGAGTTGTTAAGCCCAGGTGACAAATATGATATTATTACATTACTATTAATTAAAATCATGATGCCTGTAGGTGCCATTAGGTGAACATTTAATATACTTTTTCAAAATAAACGTTTACCAATAGAATGACCCTAGTGCTACCTCTTTGTGACCTCCAGGTTAACTGTTGATATAGTAGATTTTCAAGGCATATAAACATGCTTGAATGGAGGCTTGACTATCTTGCAAGAGGAATACTCTTATACAACTGCAATGCTGTATGAGCCTTAAACTAGTTTACTTCAGTAAACAAACACGCTAGCCAAACTAAAAGATCACATCTGTATGTCTCAGGGCTGATGACTTTAGTGTTTATCAAAGCTTGTAGCTGACATTTCAACAAAATTTCTGCCTTTGTGTTGAGGGTTCAAACAGGACATACTTCATCAACAGGCGCATTACACCAAGACTGGATGAAGATGAGGGATACATAAAGAACATCTCCCGGGGTTTCAAGTCCTCATTTATTTTCCACAGACTGCATTAATGCACATAATTAGTTCCTCTTTTTTAGCTTAGTTATTTGGGCCTCTGGGTAAACAGAACAAGGCCTAGCTAATGAATTAATGATTTGTCGTCTACCCGCTGCTCCATTTTGTATCCATGAGGTGCTTTTCCTCCGCATTCAATAAAGCAATCCGTTTTTAAAGTACTGCAAGAGGCCACTGTAGATCACTGGCTGTGCCTCTGCCACACAATAACACCAACACAAGGAGTTGAAAGGGTTCTTATTCTCTGACTTAACTCGAGAGGCACAGTTTCAAGGAGACGTGATATGTGCTTAGTTTCAAGAAGCTATGTTTCGGCGCTTGCCTGGTATCGATCTACAGACTTTCACATTTCAGAGCTTGCACCTATTAAAACACATGACCTAGATAACTGGTAGAAATAATCTGTACTCTCGACTGTTCTTTTCTCAGCTCTGAGCAGCACAGAACGCTCGCAGACACAGAGCCAACTGTGGAACATCTGCAGCACATCTGGAAGTGTTTAACACGTCATTCAGAGGCTCTTGAAGGAATTTAAGTCGTTCTTAAAGGGTGTGTGCATACAGCAGGTAATCATCAGGTAATGCCTTGCTAGAACAGAACAGAGTAAAAATAACCACCTACTTTAACTTTCTTTAAGGCTACAAAATGTGGTGAAAGTAGCTCAAATTCTGGTGTAGCCTGGAGAAGGTCAAATAAAGCTGTATGTATTCCAACCAGAGAAAATGCTCTCTCTGAACATGGGAGTCCAGCCAGCAGTTTTCAGCAGGCTTTTTTCCACGGCAAATCGTCTTGCACAGCCAACCGAATTAACACTTTTCCTCCTGCTTGACAATCTCAGTCGTGCCTGCCAAAAGACTGGGTTTTCTTGCCATACTTGGCTGATGATCACCTGGTGACGAAAAGCATGAAAATTGGGATTTTGCTTTGCGTTAATGCAAGGGGTCGGCGTGCATGGAGTCAGAAGTCAGTGGGATGCTAAATGGTGAGCGTGGAGAAAATGTGGAGCTGTACAGACAGACAGAGACAGAGAGAGAGAGAAAGAGACAGAAAGACTTGCCAGATGCCATGAACCGGTACGTTTGCCTTGAGGGAAAGGACATAAAATCCCAGGCGATGACGAGTGCCATTTGTTTTGCAATGTGTATTCGGGGCCTGTTTACGTGTTCTGCGATGCTACACGACACTCGAAATGGTGCGGCAAACCTGATGATCCAGCTGTGTTTTACCAGTAAACTTTAATCTTATGACTGACTCATGCGTGTGCATGCAAAACAACTTAAAAGCGATGCAGAGTGCAAGCCAAGCATCCAGTTATTAAAGGATTGCTACAAAACAAGTTTTCTTGCAAATGGAAAAATACCAAGTGCTAGACAGACGATAGAGGAACAGAAAGAAGGTTGTTGCAAATGCTAGTGCTCCGAAGGGTTACTTATAACTAGCACCAAGGAAGGAAGAGAAAGCCAAACTGCACTACAGTAGATGTTTTCATGAGGTGCAATATGTTATTATAGAGTTTAATTTCACTTTGTGCTTTTGCATTTATTCCTCGACTGATACTCTAGGATTGTTTGCTGCTTGGTTTGATATCTGTTCAGAGATTTTTCCTTCAGTTTGTAAATAAGGTGCTTTTCACACAGGGTATGTTTGCTGTGGTCCAAATCAGACTGCATCAATCCGTGATTGTTCTTGCAGCTTTGGTCTGGTTTCAGACTCACTTGATTTTATTCAAACACCAGCGCATGTGTGTCCATCTTACAGCATCACAAACCCCAGCGTGGAGACCACGACACACTTTTTTTAAATATTTTTTTGGCGTTATTATACTACTAATACTGTACGTCACTTCACCTCTTCTCGGTCCTACAACATTCCCCTGTCACTCACTGTACACGTGTTGTGGAAACTAATACTAATAACTAATGTCGTCATCGCCTAAAACACAAGCGCAGGTTAAGTTACTTCCTGAACGAGTTCAGATCCGAGTACGAGTTGTGTCACAGGTCCAGTGCGACCGATCTCACACCATCTCCTACGTGCGCTTCCTGCTCCAGATCACAGCGTTCACATTTCCAACTATTCACATAAACCAGGCTCTGTTTCAGACCAATGTGTTCAGTTCTTGATAATGATTATTTAAAGGTTTTGCGTGTTGCCTCAAGGACAAACGGAGGAAAATTTCACTAAGAAGTTGTTTGTGAAACTCTGACCTTCTGTGTGCGTGATAAGACTGTTTGTGACTAGATGTTGTTATTTCTAGAGATTGTCAGTGTCAAATATTATAGAGGGTCAGAATGAGCTGGAGATGAGATGGCAAGACTCAGGCCCAATAACAGCTTAGACAGACCATCGTAAGGGTATCCTGATCCGGAGATTATCAGGCGAATGTGCTCCTTTCGTCGGTTTCTAAGTTTGAATCATGCTTATAGAGTCTCAATGTAACAAATGGTCATGTCTCTTCCTCTCTCATGCTACAGCTATATATAGCCCAAATATACTGTGAACCTTTTGACTCTTGCCCGTGCCTACCAGTGTGCTATTTTCTCAAAAACCTCCATAGCAACTGCCAAAGTGAAAGCCTCTCCTTTGTGTTCACACGCAGGCCAAAAAATCCTGCAACCTGTGCTCAGACAGCTGAAAAGGACCAAGTGTGAAACCCCCCTAATGAAGGAAACAAACAAAAAAAATACATAAATTTGTTTTTTGATAAAGAGAACAAAAAAGGCATTACAAAAACTTTGACAATCTCTGGCGAATTCTCTTCTATTGCCTCATTGGTGGCTTGCCTCATACCTCCAGGTTTGGGGTTTGATTCCTGCCTCCGTTGTATGTGTGGAGTTTGCATGTTATCCCTGTGCCTCCAGGGTTTCCTCCTGGGCACTCCGGCTTCCTCCCCAGTTCAAAAACGGGTTTTAACAGCGTTAAATGTCTGTACTGGGCGAATGCGGTTGTAAACTCAGCACAATAATTAAATCAAATTATTTTTGTTGATATTAAATAAAGTATCATCAAAAAAGTTTTCTAAAAATAAAACACCGTATTGCAGGCAGTTTATGAACACACACACACAAATTGTGACGTTTTTTGTCTTTTTTTTTTTGGCATATCACACCCCCCGACACAACACATCATTAACACATCATTAGACACCCTTGTGTGGAAGAAATGTATACAGTCGGCGTGTGTGAACCAACAGAGTGGCTTCATCGCTGTTCTGGCAGTCTCCATCCTGAACTCTAACTCAGTGTGAGGAATATCAGCCAAAAGAACAGAGCAGCCTTACCTCATGAAAGGATTAAGCAAGATCTCCAGTTTCATTTAACCTAATCCTACGGGAATGCTCGGAGCCCTTCCCTATGCTGACGCACTCTCAGTACTCAACTGATAAGAATTCAAGGCCTTCAGTAGAGTGCTCTGTTCCAGTGCAACACAAAACTCTTTCCCAGACCATGTAAAAAGAATTTGACGGTGAGGGCTTATCATTTATACCAGAGGATTTCTATTGATCTATATAATTAGACTAATGCTGAGGGCTGATGAATAAATAACACGGGATAATTAAAGCGCGACAGGAAGTTCAGACAGGAGGGGGTATGTAATAAAAAGTATGATTAAAAATGATCAAGAACGAACAAAATCGTTTGGTTAAACGCAGAATAGTAACAAAACGGCAGCGCAGTCTCGAGCTAGACTCCTTAAGAGGTTTTGATGGAAGAAATCTTTCTAGAATTTTCTTCTATAGCTGTGTTCCAAATACCACACACTGGGAATTCTTCTTTCTAGTGTATGAATTTAGAAGGGTTGTGTTGTCTCAAATGGAACACTAACCTTTTTCTAGTGACGTAATGATGTCTGCCACGTGTGCTGTGAAGCCGCCAGCTTTCGTGGAACCCGGTTTACTGTTTGGAAGATGTCTTGTCCAGCAGAGTGTTGTCAGACTCCTTAAAAATTGTTTCTAATTCTAGTTATCTAGGGACTATTCCAAAAATTTGTAAAATGTAAACCGTAAATGTAAACCATTTATACAGTTCATCCATTTAAGCACCAAATCTTCTGCACATACTTAAAAATCAGGCAGAAATGTGCACACACACCCCCTCCCCCCCAAACAATTGCTGAAGCCATCAGCTTTTGTTAGTGTCTTTTTAGCAATGCTTTTGCATCAGAGAATGTGTGAAAATTCTCAAAACGCTGGATTTCAGCAGCACTTCACACACATTCACACTTTCCACCTCTTTCTAAAACTCGACAGTAGCTCAGGGGAAACTGTGACCTACACTTGTTTGTCAGTCGCAGCCTGGTGAGGCAGGAAGTCTGTCCGAGGGAGGATGAGTGTAAAATGAAAAACAAACAAAAAAAAAATAAATAAGAATGAGCAATAATCATATCGAAATCAAATGGCGCATTTATTTTGAGCTTTTTTATTGCAAGTGGAATTTTCCAAACAGCCCTTCCTCATCCTGCCCATGTGTATACTCAAACTGACACTTCGCAGTGGTGAGGAAAAGAGTGTCTATGTGGGTGCAGCGATAGATTTGTGTTGTGAGAGTGTGAGAGTGTGAGGAAACAACGGAGAAGGTCCAAGTCCAGCTAAACAATACCCGTTTGTGATCACTGCTCTATTTGGTGAGCAAGATGTTAAGTTACACTCATCGCATCAAGGACCTGCACACGTAAATGTCTGCATCAGAGCAAAACAATACCACCGATTCATCCGCATTTCATCCAGTAACGCTCACAATCGCTCCTTTTTGTAGCGCTCTGAATGGAAGCAGTGGCTGGCTGAATGGAGAACGCCGTTCGAATCAAAACCGGTCACAAGGGAGCAGACTCGCGCAATTAGACCCAACAAGCTGATCATTGATTTTGGCTTTTCTTTGTATTGCTCGAGGGAGTCCTTCGGAAATGAGCCACTTCTTCCCAAGATGACCCCAGGTCACGCCTGATCACAATAATATTCTGATATATATGCCATTTGGTGTGGGTTATGCTTACATGAAACTTCAAGAAACATGGAGTTCTTGGGGTCAAAGCCCCTCAAGAAGAAAAAAACTGATACTGTTATGTGATTTAATATGCTATCGGATCAGTGTTTTCATTTTAATATATAAAATGAATAAAATGGTTATGCCCTTATAACTTCTTTAATAGGGATTTTTATCCTGAAAATATATAACTACAGATACAGTGTAACTAAAGTGTAAATACATGAGATCTTAAATGAAGAAAGAAAAAAAAAAAACGCACAAAAAAGAGGTACAAAAAAATGTGTCCCAGTCGAAAGTACAACAACGCAGAGAAATATGGTTTCGTATAAAGTAATATAACGTTGTGTGTGATTTTTCTGTGTTTGTGCGTTTTCTCTGGGTTTTCCCTGTACCACCTCCCAAAAAACTAACAAAAAAAAAAAGACAAAAACTACATCCTAGTAGGCGCACTGGATTTGGTCAATTGCATGTAGGTGTGATGAACTGTGTAAATGTATTCAATGGATTGGTGTCCCATCTACAGTGTGTTTCCACAGCACACCACGTGCTCCAGGGATAGGCTCCGGATCCACTGCAACCCTGATCAGGATACAGAGTTACTAAAGATGGGTGAATGTCTGAAAAAAGGTTTGTATGGATGTTTGTTTGAATGGATATTGTCTTTGCTCCTTTGTCTCTTTGGAAGGAAAGATGATTTTTGGATGTCTGTCTGTCAGAACGAATGTTTGTCTTTGCTCAATTATCTGGATAGAAAGATAAAGTTTGGATGGAAGGATGATGTTTGTCTGGATGGACATTTGTCTGTTTATTTGTCAGGACCAACGTTTGTCTGCTCGATTGTCTGTCTGGATGGAAGGATGATGTTTGGATGGATGTTTATCTTTTTGTTTGTTTGTCAGGACAAATGTTTGTCTTTGCTTGATTGTCCGGATGGAAAGATGAAGTTTGTATGGAAGGATGATGTTTGTCTGGATGGACATTTGTCTGTTTGTCAGGATGAACGTTTGTCTGCTTGATTGTCTGTCTGGATGATGTTTGGATGGATGTTTGTCTTTTTGTTTGTCAGGACAAATGTTTGTCTTTGCTCGATTGTCTGGATGGAAGGATGATGTTTGTCCGGATGGACATTTGTCTGTTCGTTTGTCAGGACGAACGTTTATCCGCCTGTTTGTCAGGACAAACATTTGTCTGCTTGATTTTCTGTCTGGATGGAAGGATGGGGTTTGTCTGGACAAACTGTTTGTTTGTCAGGACATATGTTTGTATTTGCTTGAATGTCTGGATGGAAGGACAAAGTTTGGATGGAAGGATGAGGTTTGTCTGGACAAACATTTGTCTGCTCGATTGTCTGTCTGGATGGAAGGATGTTTGGATGGATGTTTGTCAGGACGAACGTTTGTCTTTGCTTGAACGTCTGGATGTAAGGAGAAAGTTTGGATGGAAGGATGAGGTTTGTCTGGACGAACATTTGTCTGCTTGATTGTCTGTCTGGATGGAATGATGTTTGTCTGTATGTTTGTCAGGACGAATGTTAGTCTTGTTTTTTTGTTTGGACTGCTGTTTGTCTGTATACTGACATGGATACTGAAGTGAGTGGTGATTGATGCCAAATATCTTTTGTTCCACCACATTATACAACCCAAACGACACAATATCCTCACTCATCCTGTTGGATATGTAAAACACGCGTGAAGCACAAAGCCAAACCGCAAAAGCATTTGACATTCAAAACCAGCAGATTTGCATTTCTCTTTGCGCTGATTAAAACCGCTCGAGCTTTAGATCACGACTGAGAGCAGTAACGATGCTCATGGTAACCACACGAGCTTCTCACACATCTCACTGCAGCTTGGTCTAGTGGAAATGTTAACGGTATAGAAACTTAAAGCAAACCGGGACTATAGAAAGTGATGCACGATGGCAGGAGACACAGATCAGACACTGAGGATGATGCATGGACAAATAAATCTGCACGTCAATACAAGCACACTGTGTAGCATTTTTCTTTAGCATTTGTTTACATGACTAAACTATAGGAAACGTGAATGATTATACAAGTCGAGTCCTACCTAAGCTTAGAGCTGCTATTGACTCCTCTGTAACCTTCTTTCCGACTCGGACGGATCTGTTTAGGAATCTCAGGAGGCTTGAACACTTCCACAGAAACTAGTTTTCCAGACGCAGATGGAAAACTGGGAAGTTTGCGGTCTTGTTCCTGGACCGCGCTAAGCGGCGGCGGCTCGTCCGCGGCGTTTCCCCCGAAAAAGTAGAAAAGTAGGAAAACTCCGAGGGACACAGCGAGCGCCACGACTTTGCAGTGAATTCTCATGGTGGAAAAGTTCTCTGTGAGCTCGGCCACGCATTGAAACGGCGAGTTAAAGGTCCGAATGAATAACCAGAAGGTGTTTCCGAAGCGTTGCCATGCGCGTCGTGAAGAAGTCAAGGCTTCAAGCTCAGCTTTAGAGCGCGCAGCCCGTCCACGAATATTCACTCTCCCGAGGGAGGCGGAGCTTAGACGCTGTACCGTAATGCAGCAAAAACTCCGCTTTGTCGAAAACGAAGTTGCCTAGCGATATAATTAAGGAACGACGTTATGGTGATTTAGTGATTTCGAGGAGTTATTA